>NC_056742.1:218947678-218985178 GCF_019279795.1 Protopterus annectens | reverse complement strand
CTTGACTATTTTACCTTTTATTATATATCCTATTAAGGTTAGGATTGCACCATCGTAGTTTGTTGTTAGCAGGTTTTTCATTTCCTTAATTCTAGTAGCAGCCTCTATACATCCATTTAGAACAATTTTGCATAGGTTGCTGTGAATTCAAGACTGCCAGGTGCATTGAAGTTTGAAAAAGTTTGATTAATATGTTGTGGTATGCTTTAGATTTTGATAAGCTATTGTTTAATGGGATGTAACTAACTTGGACTAATTAGTAAATGTTGCAGGGTTTGCTGGGGTTACCAATTTATTTCAAAAGAGACAGTATGACACTGGGGGGGGGGGTGGACTACAGCACTCTCAATTTTGGTGAGTAACAAGTCCCGTATGATAGAACCTCTGATCAGAGTGCACATTATCTGGTCAAGAGTATGGAATAATTTTGCCTGTGAGTATGAGACAGTATATGTTTCCCAGTCTATAGAGTGGTAGTTAAAGTCTCCCATGAATAGGGTATTTGGTTTAGTGGTGAGTGTCTCCAGTAGGTCTAGGTTTGAACCGTGGGATTTTGGGGACATAGAGGGTAACCTATATCTTGATAGGAGATGGTATGTTATGAGACTTTGTCTATACAGCTATAAAAAGTACTGATGCACACATCCTGAAAATTAATTCACAATACTGCCATCACTGCAATCCTGTCACAAAGTACTGAAATCCAACTTTAAATAGGTATATACAGCTATAAAAGGTACTGAAACACATTATTATTGTACTGGCTATTATATCTTCCATGGATGTATCACCTCTCTCTCTCTCAGACAGGTATGTAATAACATACAGACCTGTAAAGAATTTACTGCAGTTATGTCACTGAAGGTCTCTTGAATGTGAATATTTTAGTATCAGTACATCAGTGTAGTTATTTTTAAACAGGTGATGAATTCTGCAGTCAGCATAATTGGTTAGAAACTCTTTTAAATACTAACAGTTGTTCAGCAAAGGTAGAAAGAATATCCTTGTCTGAGGATATCACATCTCTGCAAAATAGGTACCTATCAGGTCTGAGGTTCTTTGCATTAGCCTTTTTCAGATATGTGACATTTTATATATATATATATATATATATATATATATATATATATATATATATATATATGTATACACACACACACACACACACACACACACACACACACACACACACACACACACTCTTATACTGCTGATAATTGTTATTGTTTCACCTCTCTCTCTCTCTCTCTCAAAAAAGCCTTATGAATTCAACTTTCTTGCTCATCATAGGTCTTAAAATCTTTACCTGGGAAGAAAAATGGAAGAACACTGAGTTTCTGCCTAACACAGGAGAGGTATGTATAGTATGACTTTAAAAATATGTGGATCTTAAGTCCATTTATGTCTTTATTTATTTTTTTATTTTATTTTACATTTGTTGACTGGGATAGTCCGACTGGATACATATCCATTTTCAGCGGAGGCCCGGGGAGAAAAGCTCCAAACATATAGACAAAAACATGCATACATATTAAGGGTTTTACAACTTAACAGGGAAAAAAAGCTCCAACTGAGTAGACAAAAACAAACATCCCAAGCAACAGTTAAATAACAAGCAGATTTTACAAGAAGCAAGGTGTGTCCCTCAAGAGGGATCCACAATTTAACAGTATGTCACAGAATGTAAAAGTTAATTAACAGGTGGATTACAGCAACACTATATTACAAAGAAATGTACAGAACAAGATTACCATTGCATGCATTTGTGAGCAAAAAGCTAGTACATTGCTGTTGAGTTAGGGAGTTGTTATGGAGATTAATCAGGGTTGGAACAAGGACAGAACTAGTGCATTTTATAACAATGTTTGAGGCCATTTTTGAAGAGGCATAGCGAGGATTCCAGGGTAATGTCTGCTGGAAGTAAGTTCCAAGTTTTCCCAACAGAGTTGACAAATAGGGAGTCACCAGCTGAGTTATTAGCTTTCAGTGTTTGGACTAACAGCTTGTTGGATGAGCGTAATGGTCTGGAGTTACTGTATGGTTTTATGATAGTTTTAAGGACGGGGTGTTTTCGGGTTGGTTGAGAATATTATGTGCTACTATTAGCTGGTTGAACTGTATTAAGCTTGGCAGTTCTTGCCACCTTAGGAGTTTGAGGTTGTGGCAGTGATGTGTCCTGTATGTTGATCCATTGGCGAACCTGGCAATATGGTGGTAGCAGTGAGAGAGTTTGGCAAGTTCTGATTTGTTTAGGTTACAGAGTATAGGGGAAGCATATAGAAAGGTAGAGAGGAAATGAGAGCGGGCGATAGTGATTCTAGCTGTAGGGGTTAGAAAAGGTTTATTTCTATATAGTGAGCTGAGCTTTTTGTTAATTTTTGATAAGCTATTGTCCTCTCCTGTTTGGTATCTACTTCTCTGAAGTATAGGCCAACACAGAAGGTCTTTGGCTAATGAAGTTTGCAGATGACTGCAAACTAGGAGCCATAATCAAAACTCCAAAAGATGTGGACATCCTACAAAAGGGCCTTGCTGAGACAGACGCCTTGTGTCAAAGCCATGGCCTCAAGTTCAATGCCAAAAAGTGCATTGTCATTCCTTTTGGTAAAAACTCAGTACCCATGAACTACCACATAGGTGGTAGTCTACTTAACACCAAAAGTGTGATAAGAGACCTTGGGACACAGGTGGACAGTAGTCTCTCCTTTGATAATCACATCACCACAGTAGTCATGAAATCCTTCTTTGTGGCACACCTCATCACAAAAGGTTTCTCATCCAGGAAAAAAATAGGTCATTGTTCCCCTCTACTCGTCACTCATTAGACCCATTATAGAGTACAATGCCCCTTTTGGTATGTACCTCACAAGACATCTACAACAACTGGAAAGGCCACAGAAATACCTCACAAAGAGGATTACCGGCCTCAAAGAGATGCCCTATGCAGACCGTCTCAAAAAACTGCAGCTTTACTCCATTGCATATCGCCTACTCAGAGGCGATCTCTGCCTAACACACAAAGCTATGTCAAACCCAGAGCTTTTAGACATGCTCCACTTAAAGAAATCCCAATCCCTACAAGCTACATGTTCTAGGGACCTAAACCTCATCACCACAATAAACAGAACATGCTGGAGGGATAGATTCCATACTCTGGAACAAACTACCTATCTATATCAAACAAAGCTCCTCATTAGCACTGTTCAAGAAAAATCTTGATGACTGGATGGGAGATAGGAAATTCACCCCGGGGATCACTTCTGTGGCTCTGCTCAACAGTGGCACAGGAAGATAATTTTCTTGGGTGGCAAAAGCCAGGGTACCTTTGGCTAGGCTTATATTGGCCCTAGGGCCAATAGCCTAGTACCTACCTATGAACCTATGATAGTCTTATTGATATGTAGGTCGAATTTGAGATTATTGTCTACTATTACCCCCTAAGAGCTTGGTTTGAATATCTGGTGAAATAGAGGTGCCATTGTTTGATGTTATAGTAAAGGAAAGTGGGGGGGCCTGCAAGTAAGGGTAAAGAGTAACCGTTTGGTCTTATTGAGATTCAACAGAAGACAGTGATTAGAGAGACACTTTTCAACTGTGTTGAATGTACTCTGGGTTAGGGTTTGCAGGGCTGTTGGGGAGGAGGCTGAGCAGATCAGGGTGGAGTCATCTGCATACTGGATGCAGGATGCATCTGCGATGGTAGTCTGTAGGTTATTGATAAAGATGGAAAAGAGTAAAGGACCTAAAATGGAGCCCTGAGGAACTCCAAGAGTGAGAGGTAACAGAGTGGATAGTTTGCCCTGCCAAAGTACGGCTTGTTGTCTGTCATTCAGATAGGAATGGAACCAGTGTCTAGTATGGTTGTCCAGGGAAATAGATTTCAGAGAGAGGATGAGTAATTGGTGATTGACCATATCAAAGGCCTTTGAAAGGTCTATAAAGAGGGCTGATGACAGCAGGTTATTATTTCTGTTTAGATTTATGGCGTTAGTGAAGGAAAGGAGAGCTGAGGTGGTGCTATGATGTGGCCTAAAGCCATGCCGAGAGACAGCCAGTATTTGGTTCTGTATGAGATGGTACGTAATTTGTTTGTGGATGCACTTTTCCATTATTTTGGCCAGTGGTGAAAGAATGGCAATAGGTCTGTAACTGGATAATTCTGTGGAACTTCCACCCTTGTGAAGTGGGATAACAAGGAGTATTTTTCAGATGGGGGGGATAGAGCCAAGTGTTAGGGACCTGTTGATCAGGATAGATATGGAAATGCTATGACATCAGCAGCTATGTTTAAGAACTCAGCTGGGAGCATGTCAGCAGATAGGGTGGTGGGTTTCAATTTTTTAATTATTGACCGAATTAGAGTGGTAGAGACAGGTTGGAAGTTGAAGGGGTGGTGAGTAGTAGGTATGATAGTGGAGGAGCTAGTCAAGGGTGTATTTGTGGTAGAGTTAGAGTGTTTGGGATTGAGTTGGTTAGCGAGAGACTGGATTGTTTCAGTGAAGAAATTATTAAAGGCACTAGCTATGTTCTCTGGTGGTTTTTGGGTGTAATTTGTTGGGGTTGGAGTGGTAGATTGTCCTGGATGAAGAAGCTGGTTAATACCTGCCCAGAACTTTTTGGGATTGTTTTGATGCTTCTGCTGCAAGTTTTGGTAGTAGCTTTTTTGTCAAGTTGAATGGATTTTTTTGTGTCATTCCTAAGTTGACAGTATTTTAGTTGGTCGAGAGGGGCTTTAGTTACTCGCCAGATGGCCCAGGCCTTATTTCTAAGTTTGATTTTTAGTTTGGTTTCCTTAGTGAGCCATGGTGCTGAATTTGTTCTAGTTTTAATATTATGAGATGGGGCATGGGAGTCTAGGATGTTTAGGAATTTAGTATTAAAATAAGCCACTGCGTCTTCCAGTGGTAAATGTTTTAGGATTACCCAGTTCACTGAGTTAAGTTCATTTTAGAAATTTACAGGATTTAAGTTTTTGGTATTTTTAAGTGTTCTATAGGTAGGCTGATGGGAGTTCTCACCCTTATCCTTAATAATGTAAGTTAGAGAGTGATCACTTAGGTCATCAGGGAGGGTTCCAGCTTTATACAAGTGGTGATGATTATTGATAAGAAGCCAATCAAGAATACTGTCTCTGTTATTAGGTTTGCTGATCCTTGTAGGAGCGGTTATAGTTTGTCTGACCCCAAGAGATTTATATGGGTGACAGGGGATTCAGCTGCACGAGTGGTCCAGTCAATGTTGAAGTCACCAAGCACAATGGTTTCTTGGGAGTGGTTAGTGGATAACCATTGGAGGATATCTTCCAGGGTGGTTATATTGTTCCCTGGGGGAATGTAGATACAGACAATGTTTATGCATTGTTGTGGTTAATTCGAAGTTTAGTTATAAGGATTTCAGCATTATTAAATTGGGGTGGCTGTATGGAGTCTCTATTAACACTTAGTGTGTTTTTATAGAGAACTGCTATTCCCCCTCCCTTTTTAGAAGCTTGGTCTAATTGGTGAATATTATACCCTGGTGGTAATATCTCATCATCAGCCGTAGCAGGTTTTAGCCAGGTTTCTGTGAGACACATTATATCTGGGGAATGGACTGCTAATAGGGCATGTAGGGCATGCATTTTGTTGTTTATGCTTCTGATGTTTAGGTGAAAGGTGAGAAGTGAGTCAGTGGATCTACTGAATGTTTATGTCCTTAATTTCCTTTTTCTGTGTTGACTAGTTAGGTCCTTCTAGGCCTTTAGACTGTTTCAGGGGAATCACAAGATGGTTTATTTACAGGCAGTTTGCACAATGCAGATGTCAATTAGGTACTGTTTACTATTTGTGAAATATTTTTTTCCCACTAAAAGTACATAATAATGCAAATGAAAAGAGCCAACATATTTTCTTTTACAGTCACTGACGGTAACATACATGCTTTCATTTTAGATTAGTATTAGTGAGAACTCCATCAGAATTATGAATCATCTACATAGTTCATGACCACAAACTTTCTCATATATATATATATATATATATATATATATATATACATACAGAGAGAGAGAGAGATGTGTGTGTGTGTGTGTGTGTGTGTGTGTGTGTGTGTATACATATATATATATATATATATATATATATATATAAATATAACTAAAAAAAATGCTAAAACAACTAAGTAGAAGAATAAAAATTAAATGCAAAAATAACTTTTTCACCTAGCTGGGGGGGAAAAAACAAGTGGAACAAGTGTTTAGTGCTTTCATTCTTTACTTAGTGTCCAGAACTTCATCAGAAAACTTAAAATTTGGTAGGTGCAGAAGTAAACATACCTAAAGTAAACAACAGTGATAACACAACAGCCAATATAAAGTAAGAAAGCAGTATTAACAAGGAGAATCATTTAAATCAACCTAAATATAAGTAGAAAGTAAGGTAATAAAAACCAGTAAACCAACGAAAATTAGCTAGTCATATAAATAATCAATGAAGAAGAACCTCCCCACTGGTCACATGTGCCGATTTAAAGCATATTTGATGCTAATGTTTTCATTCAGATCAAGGAAGGACTGCATTCAATTGTAATTGCCATTTTAATTTGTGGACTTTGAGCAGGTTATTAATGTCCCCAAAGTAAAAATATATCTGTTCCAAAACTAAGAATCTTGACTTAGTAAAGCACTGACAAAATTGACTATGCTTCCTAAAAGCATTCTTATCATCTCATTTCCAAACCACCACACAGTGTTCTTTAATGCAGCAGGAAAGTTTTCTTGAAGTTTTCCCACATAAAAACTTTAGCACACATCACAAATAGCAGCATACACTATAAAGAAACTGTTGCAGTCAAAATGTTTACCAAAAGTGCTTCTTTTGGTACAGTCCAAACTGCAGAAGTGTGAGAACCAAATACTCCACAATAAAACCACTGGTATATTGATGCTGCAGAAAATGCTGGTAGTCCACAAAGTAAAGCAAAAAAGTTTATTGTAAGACAATAGAAAGCTGGTATGCATTTTCGTCCTCAACAAAAGAACTTCATCAGACAAATAAAAATCAAACACAGAACACATTTTAAAGACTCCCTTTGTGCTTCACATGATAGTAGCCACTCCCATTAAGTAACAAAAATTTAAAAGGGCAATACAAACTGTGATGTCAATGACAAAATGTTAAAAGGATTAACTCTAACCTGTGGAACTTGTTTAACTTGCTTACTTATGTAATCTCTGTAAATAGTCTGTAATATGTAATGCAGGTATTATGTAATGCTGTATCTGCTTACCCTTGGAGCTTTTCTCCCCGGGCCTCCGCTGAAAATGGACATGCATCCAGTCGGACTATCCCGATCAACAAATGTAAAATAAAATAAATAAATAAATAAAATATTAATAGATGTAAAAAGAATTTAGAAGCTATGTAAAAAAGATCATCCACTTCACAATTTTTTAATAGAGCAATTAATAAATATATAAATAAATATATAAATATATAAATAAATAATCATCTGTTTAAAGCTCTCAATTTTAAAAGGGAATTAATGGAGAGGGGTTCATTTAAACCTGGCCAGTTGTTCGCATTTAATAACAACTGCCAGTATAATTCTCTCTTTTCTAGTAAGGCAGACCATGCACCTCCCCTGATATCCATCGTGACACCGTCAATAACAAAAAAATTAAAAGTGTGGTTACTGTTCTCTGAGGTATGTTTATGCAAAGCATTTGTCTCTTTGCCTGTTCTTATTTCATGCAAATGTTCATATATTCTATTTTTAACTTTTCTATTAGTTTTTCCAATGTAAAAACAATCACATAGGTTACAAAGGGCACAATAAATAATACGTTCAGAGTTACAGTTATACTTATTTTTGATATGAATCTTATTATTGTTGATCATAAATACTGTTCCTTCCTTTATAAAGGGACAGTATTGACACATACCACACTTCAACATACGTCCATTCGAAAAATTATTCACAGCATGTCCTTTTTGGAAAAAATGTTTTAAATTTCTACCTTTTCTAAAAATAACAGTAGGTTGTTCATCAATATGTGTTCTGATACTTCGGTCATGTATTAGAATTGACCAATTTTTACTCAAAATATGTTTAATATCAGGACTATCAATCGTGTATGTAGAAATGAATGACTTTTCTTGTAAAAACAGAGTTTAGGGGTGCAACATTCACTGTGTGTGTTACATCCAATGACACCTCAGATAAAAGAGGTATATAAAAATTTATTTTTCTCTTATTTACTACCTCTAAAAGGACATCGTTAACAAGTCTCAACTGGTAGCCCCTGTTTAAAAATATATCTTTTAAGATATCACATTAATTTAAAACATTTTCTGAAAGTGATACCATAAGGGCAGCCTGTACAAACTGTCCCTTAATAATAGCTTTTTTCTGTTTCTGAGGGTGGATGCTACTATAATGAAGTAGTGAATTTGAATATGTGTCCTTCTGATATATTTTAGATATAAACCTTCTATTCTGATAATCCTTAATTAATTTAATATCAAGGAAGGCTATCTCATGTAAGTTAAATGAATATGTAAATCTTAAAAATGAAGTAGTGGAATCTAAATATCTAATAAAATCACTAATGAGGGCATAGGGACCATCCCATAAAATAAAAAGGTCGTCCAGGAATCATGTATAATATTTAACATGCTTGTAAAAGTCAGAAGGAAACAAATATTTATTTTCCCACTGTAAAACTACTATGTTAGCATAAAGACCACCACATGCAGAGCCCATAGCTACCCCTTCCTGTTGTAAAAAAATCTCCTTATTAAATAAAATAAAATTGTTCTTAAGGACCATCTCCATCAACTGGGTATACATTATTACATCAAAATGGTTTATTTTCTTTCCATATAAAAATTCATTAAACCATTCTAACCCCTCCTGGTAGGGAATTACTGAATAAATATCCTTTATATTAACCGTTACTAACATATAGGAGCCTTCAAAGGGTATGTGATTAATATATTTTAAGAAACTCCATGAGTCTTTACATATATGTGACTCTTGCTGCACAAATTTCTTTAACTTAAAATCTAAGTATTTTTCCAGGGGTGGCATAATTGACCCCTTATAGTCAACTATGGTTGTGATATGTTCTTATGTAGTTTCGGGAGACTAAATATTACTGCTAGTTTAGGATACAAGACAGTCAAATAATTCAAAATGTCCATATCAATAAAACCATCAATAAATAGGTCCTGTAATTAATTTTTAATTTTTGAATATGCACCATTTACCTCACTGATGGATGATCTTCTGTATGCTTTTCCTTCCAATACGAACAACATTTTTCTATTATAATCATCCAGGTTCATAATAGCAACCCACCCCCACCCTTATCGGGTTTCATAATTCTGATTGTGTCAAGCAATCCATTCATTTCTTTTATAAGAATACCTTCTTGGGTATTGTAACCCTCCGCATTACAATAGGTGGAAAGTGCACTCCTAATATCTAATTCACATGTTTTCTCAAATAGGGTGATCATAGGGTGCAAGGGGGGGGGGTTATATGTGCTAGATATAGATAATGAGCTGGTGGGGTGAATAGGGAAGGAATTCTGAAATAAAACCTTAAAATTTATTTTACGGGTATAAAATTTCAGGTCCATCAAGGTTTGTGATATGTTACTATGCTGCCATGGGACATAAGTAAACCCTTTAGAAAAAACATCACATTGTTCTTTATTAAATTCAAGGTTTGAAAAATTATAAACCTTAAAATCACCCATGCTGTTAGTTAAAATACAGCAAGTGTGTAAAAAATGGTCTCCACTTTCAAGTACTTGTACATCATCAATAACTGTATTGCTCAGCATAAAACTTATTTCCTGTTCGACCATTTCCTGTTGCGGAAGTTCCCTCCACCCATGTGGTTGTTCAAACCCCCCCTTCCTCTGTTCCATTGGTTGTTGTTGTGGGCATGGGCTACATAATTCACCCCTCTCAAGTTGTTCACTTGGAGGGGGGGTCTTGTTTTTCAGACGTTCCGAACTTCTTAAAGCGGGGTATACTTCCTTGTCTAAAAAATATTCTGGGGAACATCCTTAGTATTTACCATCCCATTTTCAGATACATTATATTTGTTACCCTATTCCTAGCCAGCCACTGCAAGTCAACATGCCTGGGGCAGAAGGAACATTAACTAAGGGTGTGATCAGGAAGGGAGTGTCTGAATGTTCAAAGGAGCCTTGCAAGGACTTAGTTCTTTTGTGTGTGAAAATGGGTATTTTTCCCATAGCTTGAACTAACTCATGGCTGCTCTTGATAATGTTCCAGTTTTTGAATATAATATTTCTAATAGATGTAGTATCAAGGCAAATGAGGGGCAGGAAGCTTACATTTCTGTCTGAAGCAGTGATTAAATCACAAGAAGTAGTATAGTCCTGTTCAAGAAATGGAATGGATCTGAGAGAGACTTTGTCCAGTGCAAAATTTTGATTTGACTTGAAGAAGGCTTGGTCCAGTTCTGAACTAAGATTGGACTGAGCAGGAAGGCCGTATCTTATTATGGGTTGATATTTGGTGGAATATAAATTGCATACTTCTGTCAGAACAGAGTTGAGCAGTTGTAATGGAAAATTCCTGTCTCTTAATAAAGCAAAAAGCACATGGCACTCATGAATAAATCAGTCATCACTACTAATGATATGCGATAGCCGTATGAACTGTCCCCTCACTATGTTCTTCTTCATGAAGAACGGATGCATACTTGTGAAGTCCAGATAACTGTTTTGGAAAGTTTCTTTTCTGTAAATATGGTAGAGTCCCAGGTTAAGGTGTCCTTATTAAGCATAATTAATGTGCCCAGAAAATGCATTTGCAAACCACAGCCAGAAAGTTTAAAATTAAGGAATGGGATACTGTCCGAAATTCTGGTATGAACTACAC
Organism: Protopterus annectens; assembly: GCF_019279795.1. Taxonomy (NCBI): domain Eukaryota; kingdom Metazoa; phylum Chordata; order Ceratodontiformes; family Protopteridae; genus Protopterus; species Protopterus annectens. Next base: position 218,974,277 of record NC_056742.1, on the reverse strand, counting down.
CAAATAAAAAAAATACAATCAGTGTAATGTGCATGAATAATGAATGTGTGTGTGTGTGTGTGTGTGTGTGTGTGTGTGTGTGTGTGTGTGTGTGTGTGTGCATATATATATATATATATATATATATATATATATATACATATACATATACACATTCATTATTCATAAAGCATCACTGCTCATGCTTGTCAGTGGTTTCATTGTCATCAAGAAAGAATCTGAGGTGGGATTTAGATATATTAAAAATATTTCTTAAAATGGCTCATTACCAGTTGACCTAAGTGACTACTTGCATAGCTTTGTATGCAGGAGTACTTCTAACCCAATAAAACAACACCTGTACAAGAATGTATATAACCTATCCAACCTTAATATAGGCAATTTCTTCTTAACTCTTGAGCAGCTAAACCGCTATGTACTAAAATACCATCCCCAAGATGAAACCAGCCTGGAATTTAATAACCTGCTCATGAATATACTAAATGAGCACGCTCCCCTTTGGAGAAAATGAGCCAAACTCAACCCATCACCATGATTATCTAAAAATACCATGCAATTTATAGCACTCAGAGACAAAACCTGGAAATATTGGTACACTAAGTCCCAGGAAAATGTTGTTATACTTCAGACAGTTAAAACACAAAACAAAATATACTATAAGTCAAAATAAAAAACTTCACTGCTATAATTTACAACAGTCTCAACAGAACAACCCAAAACAATTCTGGACTTGAATCTAAAATTTACTAAACCCAGGTCACAAACCACAGCCCAACTCTGCTTCTGCTTCTGATGACACTACTAGAACTACTGCAAGCAACTTTAATAATGTATCCATAAAAGCAGTTAACAGACATATTAAAAACAACCAAATTGTTCACCTAAATAGTCATTACACACACACACACACACACACACACACACACACACACACACTCACTGAGTTACTCACTTCTCTTTAGAGACAGTCCCCACTTCTACCATGTGAAAAAAAATATCTGTTAAAATTAGAAACTACCTTCCTATGGCAGATGTCTCTAACCTGAATTCCAATTAGAAACTATCTTCCTACGGCAGATGTCTCTAACCTGAATTCCAAAAAAATAGCAGTAGGCCCTAGCTTAAGTAATAAATAGATCCATCCTTGAGTCTCATGTCCTTGCCATATGGTAAAAAGCATACATAATTCATCTCCACAAAGACAGACTCTCTGTTGACTACTCCAGCCTTAGACTAATAGCTATACTGTCCCCACTATGAAAAATTCTTGACAAATGCTTAGTTACTGCAGTGTCTAACCATCAATAATCTTATTTCACCCACACAACGCTACTTTCATCCCAATCATAGTATATCTACTGTCATATCACTCAAGCTTTTATATCCAAAATGAGGAACTGTAGTCCTCATAATGTGGAACAAATGGGCAAAATGTGGAAGACATACTAACAGCTTATTAACAGCTTCAACAGGGAAGGCCATAGGATGGTTAAAATATGCTGTTTATACTTATAAAAAAGATCTTTTAATGAATAACTATGATTTATTTTTATTTACCATGGATAGCAGTTAAAAATTGCAAATACTGAATGTGTGACAGACATTTTCAATGTGAAACTTTAAGGAACATGAACTTTTTAATACCCCAAATGAGGTACCTTCATCGTAATGAGGTACACTTGAGAGGTATGTCTACTGGCTTACTGCATTTTGTAGATACACTCAACAGAAATAGAAGCTCTGGTAACATGGCATTATCATTATTTCTAGACCCATCAAAAGCATTTGACACCATCTCACATTACAAACTATTGCAAAAAGTGTCCTCACTTAGTCTCTCCCCATCTGCCTGTCCTGGTTTAATAACTACCTAACTGACATACTCCAAGCAGTCAAATGGTAACAAGAATACTCTTTCTTCATACCCATTACAGTAGGGGTTTCACGAGGCTACATACTCATGCAGCTATTATTTAATATGTTTATAAATTACCTACATTCAGACATGCAACCCTAGTACAATATGCAGATGATTCTATACCCACATGTACAGCTTCCAACTTACAACAGATACAAAAAAAAAAATCCAAAGATTTCTTCACATGGATAGAAACTTGGATAGAAAATTTCCATTTACTACTTACCACTCCCCTCCGAAAACTGAATTACTTATCTTCTTCCCCAAAACATACTCACAGAGTAACTTGTTCATCAAAATCACCTCAGTAAATAATACTCTGATAGAGCAGGTCACCAGCACAAAACTACTTGGAATTACTTATCAACCACAACATGAAATTTGACCTACATTTACAAACAATCATTAAAAAAATACTCACAAAAAACTGTGTCTTCTATATAGAACAAAATAATTTTTAACTGCCTGAAAAAGACAAAACATAACTGAGGCCTTCCTCCCATACCATCTCTGTTATATGGCTCCCACTAACTGATAGAGCTACACAAAACAATCTGGAATAATGCTGTAATAAAGTTGCATGCTTTGCAGCAAACTACTCAAACAGAACTCTTTACTGCCACACTGTAAAATAATGAAAATGGACCAAACTCAACCACCACTTCCACTGCAGTCAACTAGTACTAGCATATAGCATAATAAATTCTCTGACAAACACCCAGCAATAAAAGAATGATCTGACTATACCTACCAACTAAATCTCTCCCCTCCAAAGCCCAGCTCCTCCTCTCTGTCACCAAATCCCAGAACACAGAAGGAACCTCACTATACCCAGTTTATGCATCTATGCTCTGGAAACCCTTTCTGTGTAATACTCAGCAAGCATTCCGAAATGAGCTAAGTGATCACCTCACATCATCCTAGAATTGTAGCTGTGCAACAGGATGAGCAAGACTGTACCCTGATCATAGTCCCTCACACTGTCCCAAACTTTACCTCTTTCTAAAGACATATAAATCTGCCTACCCTTGCCTACTTTGTTCTCTCTTACCTTCACTACAACCCTTCTATCCCCGCAAAACAGTATTTTTCGAAATCTTTTCCTGTTTACAGTCCTAAACAGCTAAAACCGGACTAAGCATTTTTGATTGCTATCTTATAAACTTTTTCTCTCTAGATTGTAGATAGACTGCTCACAATGAATTATCTACTACTATGTGATTAATATCACCCCATATGTCATTGTAAATAATTTGTAAATTCTACTTTTAATGGAGCGTTATAAGTGTTTTTCAACCTTTATATGTATTAAATGTTATACTGGAGTGCTAATGTTAAAATGATTGTACATCTGCACCAAAACTATATTTGTATTTCAGTTCTTTTTTTTTTTTTTTTTTTTTTTTTTTTTTGTATTTGAAGCTTTTTCCAAAGGGCCTCAGTTGAAAAAGGCTTTTGTGCCCAGCCAGACATCAACAGTCAACAAATGTAAAGTAATTAAATGTTCCATACTAAGAATAATTGTCTAACCTTGTGATGAGAATAGTCTATGGACCTGATAATAAACCACATTTCACTCAGAGATGGAAAATCAAGTCTCATCTTTAGTGAGGCATTAATGAGTAGTATTTTAAACTGCAGCTATTAAAAATATAAATAAATAAAAAATAAAAAACTTTATTAAATAACTTCATTGCAATATTGCTGTATTTTCAGTTTCTGGATGATCCTGAACATTGCAGTAAACAAAGATAACCTGTTTACACACTGAACATGTACACATCTGTATGTACTCACTAGTAGTAAAGAAAAAAACAAAAGGTACTAAGTAACCACAGCTGGAGGAAAAATAGATCCCAGTTTACCCATTTGCTGCAGAACTGGATTTTTATTGTTTTGTAACATTTCATGAACTTGTTGGAAATTTCTTAATGGCAGCATGTGTGAGTGGTTTAAGATGGATGCCAAGATAAACTTTATGCAGTAATAATTATAGTTTACCATGACTGAAAATACATTGTTAAGCCATTCAAATGGCTACATTTCAGAGGGATTTTTGGAAAAGGTGTATAATTAAAAATTAGTAGCACCGTTTCTCATTGTTCATGTTTTATTTGAATGAAGAATAATTGTTACTAACTTATATGAACTGGGTTACACTGTCAAAATGGGTGCATTAACCTGGATTAAAAAAAATTGCATGTTACATAGTTTATTAGGGTCTATATTAGATAATCGAACTTTCAAAAGTTTGAGTGTCACATGGTCGACATCATATTATCGAATTTTTGAAAGTTTGAATGTTTTAACGGAGATCTCTCTACAGCGCAGAATGGGAAGATTTCCCTTTTCTGCACTGTAGTGCAATCTTGGAGTTGGTATATTTAAAGAACTGGGGTTAATGGGGGCTGCAGCCGCCCCCCCATGTGGGGGGTGCAGGGGGGCTTGCCCCCCCTTTTTAAAATGTTCAGGTAGGTTATTTGTGTAGTTTATTTTTTATTAGATATTCGAACTTTGAAAAGTTCGATCATATGGTGACCATATGACAGTCGAACTTTTGAAAGTTCAATTATCTAATATAGACCTAGTTTATTAGTAGAATGTTGCATAACACAAATTGAACAGTGTTAAAAAAGTTTACTGCTATATTTTTCTGTTTCCATTATGCTGAGCATTTACATACACATGCATCATTAAAGCCCTTTGTTTTGTCTGTTTAACAGACAATAACACAAGTCAATAAGGAATTTTGTGGTGAATGATGATAAATGTTCCCCAAATCCATTGTACTTATTATGCATCTTCTTAGAATGATAAAATTGTCCTTGCAAAATAAATGATTTTTGGGGCCTAACAGTATCCCAAGTGCTGACATTTTATCTGTTACATGAAGTCTCAATTTTGAATACATTTGTATACTAACATAAGCAGTACCTTGCATATATGCTTGCTAAATTTGATTATGGCAATGGTGACTTTTCCTGACACCAAAAATATAGTAATGACACTTTTGGTGTCATTATTAAAATGAAGAACCCTATTAGTGATCATTGGATTCCAGAATTATAGCCTATGATGCAGGAATAATTCCATCTTACAACAGAATATTGTTCTTCGTTTCAATATGCCATATGTTATAACTAAAGCATACACCCCAAGAATATATACAGGATAACTTATGAACCCACCACTTTTAAACTATGTTTTTTTATCACTACTAACCTCAGAATATACTCCACTGCCCCAGAAAGTAGAAGATTGCCATGAAGTATTTACATTATTCTAACCAACCATAGATGATAGAACATAGTATCTGCCATGGTGTAGTGTAGAAAATCTACGTGTTTTACTGAATATTATTCATAAGAACAGTGATTCCTGGGTGCAAAGGCTGGCCTGTTACTCAGCAATGGAAATGTGAATTTTGAGCTAGTAGCAATGCTCTGATAATGTGGCATACATCTTTGATTTGTAGCAGAAATGCTTCCTTTCAGCTGTGTACCCCAAGGTTTATAATTTCAGCTAACCTAATGTTATGTAGATGTTTCTGTGTAATGCTGAAGATCATTTGTAGTGTAGTTTGAGTCTGTTTCACATAGAAGTAAAACTTGGACATTGTTTAGGTGATTGCAGATTTAACTTTTGAAGACACAACTCAGTGAGACAAAGGGCCAGATTCAATAAAGCCTACACTAAGTGTACACTAAGTGCACACGATGTGTATTCAATAAAATTCTTATCACATTGCCTGTGCTTCCTAATCACTCAAAAAGATTACAAAAACCTCGGGATTCTGCAAACTTCTGGAAGGGACTGTTCCTCTGCAGCACAGCAGTGCACCATGTATATTCATGAAGGCGTGTTGCTGTGTTGTAAAATGGACATGGTTCTTTGCATGAGGGAAGGGGGGTGTGTCTGAGAGCAGTGTTCTCAAAATACACATGGCCAATGCACACCAGAATTGCTGTATGGCAATTTAAATTGAGCAAGAACGTTCGTAACACCCCTAATCCATCTGGGTAAGAAATCTGGACAAAGCCATAAGGGACAATCATCCCTACAAAGCATAAAGTTGATAGAATAACAGGTTTAGCATAAGCATGAATTTTCAGAAGGGTATGAAGCACATAGTACACACCTCCCAACCCATCAGAGTAAGGAATCTGGACAAAGCCATAAAGTTGATAGAATTACAGACTCAGCATTAGCATGGATATTCTGAAGGGTATGAAGTAAAAAACACAACAAATAAATATTTTTTACACATATTCAATAAAGTTTAAGCATAGCTGCATGGGTGTGCCCGTTGTTTAGCTATGCTTAGCCCAGCTGAAACAGCAGGATAAGTTAAAAAGCAATAGACAAGTAGCTTAAGCATAAGTGCAATAGTGTAGTGGTTAGAGTGTATGCCTTGCATGTAATCATTCATGGCTCATTCCTCACCAAAGCCATTTCCCTTATGTATGTGTAAACATTACAATTTTAATTTATTTGTATATGTATGTAGGAAGAAACTTATTTTTCTCAACCAGAGTAGTGTATTAGGCCCAGATGTGAGGTGTCAGTGTAATAAAGTAGTGAACCCCCCATATAAACACAAGTGCCCCATACAGTATAGTCACACAAGAATAAATTAATTATAGCACATTGAGAGATGTCAGGGAAGCTAAATAAATCTATATCATGTAATGAATGAGGAATCAATCCCATACAGGTGGTAGTCCAATATAATAAAACATAAGCAATGCTAAGCATTGCACAGCTATGCTGACTGGTTGTAAGCATTGTGTGCATATGAATACTAAGCAATGACTAGCCCAGCTAAGTGGATTTGCCCATTGGTAAGCAATGCTGAACCTGCCCCTTTAAGAACTGCCTACCTAGCAGGTTTGCCCCTAGCTTAGCTTAGCTCAGCATTTTCCAAACCATCCAATCATGGCAAAGGGTGGGAAATTGGCCATATTTAAACCCTGAAGGGGGGAATACAGCTCATAACTGGTTGTAGCTCTCCACAGTAGGCAGTATGGCAGGTGTTGGAAAGGGCATACATTTTTGGGCGCAGTGCTGGGGCATACATGAGTCCAAGGTCATGGTAGGATTCCTGGTAAAACACATGATGTGAGACTGCTGCAGGACCAGTTCCAGGGCTCCCAATATAAAGTGGAAGCCTGGGTAAGTCTTGCCCATGATCTCAGCAGTACCACTGGTATCCCTTGGACTATTGAGCAGGTCTGGCACCACTATGCCGACTTGAAACGGAAGAAGAGGGAGATCTTGGAGCAGTGGGTCCAATAAGCAAGAGAGAGGGGAGATGTCCCAGCAGTGTGTAAGTATTCACAGCAATAACTGTTTACTAAAGTCCAGCCTGTGTATGTGATGGATAGGTATGCATAAATGTTTCTCTATTTTCATTACAGCTCCAGCTGAGCTGGCTCTGAACCAGAAAGCCCATGCCAGTAGGTTGCAAAGGCTGCATCACAAGGTTGTTGAGTAACAATCCTGTTTGTGGTAGTCATGCCAAATAAATATAAAGGAGTAAAATGTCACCTGGCAGTATAAAAAAATGTGTATACTTTGTACTAAATAAACCAGACAATATGACAGTAATAGTCCCATATAGTCATATTTAAATAAAAGTGTAACTGCCTGGCAATAAAGTTCTAAATCCTGGACTGGTTGTGTTTACTCTGCTACTGTATGGCCTGACGTTGCATTCACCAAGATCTGATATCTGAATAGTAATGTTGTGTTAACCACTGTTTCCCATACTGTGCTACATAAAATATGTCTAGAATGTCTGTATAAGAATGTTGTAATTACAAGGAGAAATTGTACAACCAAGAGAGACTTAGACAGAAAACATTGACAAAAGAGGCAGTAGTTTCTCAATAGCTCACTCTGATGATATACAAATTGTTGTATTTTTTGCAGACACAGCCATGGTTTGAATCCCAGTAGTGGTAGTAAGCTGTATGCATAATTTTAACTAGGATTTTGTGAATATGTGTAAAAACAATCAGGTAGTGTTACGAAACATTCCCCCCACAGGTCTTCCATGAAAGAGAACTGCAACTGCCTGGCAATAAAGGTCTAAATCCTGGACTGGTTGTGTTTACTCTGGTATTGTATGGCCCGGCATGTTGCATTTACCAAGATCTGATATCTGAATAGTAATGCTGTGTTAACCACTGTTTCCCCACACTGTGCTACATAAAAAATATGTCTAGGAATGTCTGTATAAGAATGTTGTAATTACAAGGTCAGATTGTACAACCAAGAGAGACTTAGATGGAAAACACTAAATAAAAAAGCAGCTTTTCAGTCGCTCACTCTGATGAAATACAAGCTGTTATTTTTGTAGCAGACACAGCCATGGTTTAAATCCCTGGAGGGGTAGTAAACTGTATGCGTAATTTTAACTAAGATTTTGGGAATATGTGTAGAAACAGTCAGGTAGTGTTAACAAACATTCACCCCACGAGTCTTCCAGATAAGAGAAGTAGAAAATAGTTATAAGACGGTTGAATTACACACTGTGTACAAGCATACCACTCGCCAAACCAGGGCTATAGGGTATTGTAATAATACCTGTAAAGTAATGATTAGAGCAATGTTCATTAAAGTTGTGAGTACTGCAAGGATATACAAGTTGTTAATTGATATCTCTCTCTCCCCCCACCATATCTGCAGCAATGATCTAAACAAACAAATCAGTGGGTATGTTTTACACCAAACCTACTGTTGGGACATATGTCCTATTGTTCTACAAATATTGAAATTTGTTTCTATTAATGTTCCATGTTGAAATACTATCATTGGTGGCCTGTTGCTATCAAAGTAACCTGCGTGCCATTGTAATGGCTACTTTAGTGCCATATATTCATGTGTTCTGTTTGCTATGCAACTGTTCCAAATCAGTTGTTTTGGGTTAGTGGGAATATCTATGCATGCTGTTATAAATAATCCTGGATTGTATTGACTATTACTAACCCGCATATGTTCTAAAACTGCAACATCATAACATGTTTGGGAAGGCCGGTCCAAGCGGACCCACCTCTCCCACCTCATCTGGCCATGGCACCAGGCTGCAGAATATCTAGGACTCACCCCGGGACCTCCTCATCCGCTGGTCCTGCACCACCTTTGGGTGGAATCACCTCAAGGGATGGGGCTCATCCTCTCTGGGACTGGGCACGAACAGGATACCATCACCCAAAGCCAGGTCAGGGGTTTGGTGTGTAGCAAGCTTCAAAAGAAGTTTGGAGATCTGCTAATCCAGCTTGAGAGCTGCTTAGTGCAATTAGAGGGTCAGCCTGCCCCTCCTGCACACCCCCCCAGCACAGCCACCTTTGGGGCCATGAAGGTGCAGTGGTAACTGCCCATGTGTGGGAACCTCAGTCCCACTGTTTCCATTTGGGGTCTCATTGGCTTCCGATTTCCAAACACCACTCCCCGTCCAAGGTGTTTACCATACATATGTATCATATACCACCCCTGTATGCTGTCCTGTCTGTCTTGTCTGTCTTCCAACCCAACCTACCTCCCCAAATATACTTAGTATCCTTTCCCAACATCCCACTCTCACCTTAAAAAAAAAGGGTAATTTGATCCCAAAAAAAGATTTTGCCCAATGCATAGCTGTCCATTTTGTACACACGTCCACTGGGCAAATGTAATCTGGTCTAATTGGCTTCACAACACATTGTTTTGTCCTCACCCCTCTCTCAGGGGTTTGATTGTCCAAATATTCCTCCAAATTCAGTATATATGCACAGCTGTTGCTGTAGAAGAAATGGACAGCTATGTACCTTCCCTACATCCATATTGCACATACATAGCTACTGTCCCTATTGTCTTTCCCTCTGCTTGCCTCCTTTTTCACCACTTTCCTATCACCCCTTTTTTCTTTTATTTTAAAGAAATTATCATGAGGGTAAGCAGTAGTAAGCGGGATTAAGCCTGTTTGCACAGCGCAAAGCAATGCCTACACAGATTAAGCAATTTTTAAGGTTAAATATCTGTAAGCATATTTAACCAGATGTAAGCATTGCTTACCATAAACCCCCGCAAACCCACTTACAACTGCTTAAACGTGCCTTAATCACTCTGTATCCAACAGCTCTTGTTTTGCCCAGCAACAAAATAATCAGCCCTTGCAAGCCTTAATCCAAACAGGACCCTACACTCCATAGCCACAGCAAGTTACCACTAAGCCATGTGAGCTGTAGATACGTCTGATGTTTTCTCAAACATATCATGCAGCACAGTCACTCAACAGTAGGGAAAATGTATTTAGATATGTGTATATATATATATATATATATATATATATATGTGTGTGTGTGTGTGTGTGTGTGTGTGTGTGTGTGTGTGTGTGTGTGTGTGTGTGTGTGTGTGTGTGTGTGTGTATGTATATATATCATGTATATATATATATATATATATATATATATATATATATCTATATATATATATATATATATATATATATATATATATCTATATATATATATATCTATATATATATATATATATATATATATATGTATATATCATATTTCCCCAAAAATAAGACCGGGTCTTATACTTTTCCCCCTCCGAAATACGCATTAGGGCTTTTTATCAGTGGATACCTTATTTACTCCCCCCGTACAATAATCTACATTTATTCATTTATTCATGTACAAAAATCAACATTTTTCATGTACACAAATCGACATTTATTCATGTGCAAAAAAAAAAAAAACGACATTTATTCATGTACACAAATTGACATTTATTTGGTACTATTCTGTTATTGGGCAACACTTCTAGGTAATGCATTCACAGTTGTGTGAGAATTCAACTTAAATAGTGCAACAAACATTTCAACTTCAGAATATCTACACCTTGGCTTTCACAGTGCAATATTTCATGCTTAACAGAAAGTGCAGAAAAATCTCAGTACATGTGTATTGGAGGAGGGGAATAAAACAGTTGAATAACTGCCACTTTTTGAGTGGTGATGCTTTCTTTATTCCTTACTCAAACCATAAGAGAAGAATGATGGAAAGTCATAAAAATGAAGTCTGGGAACTAGTGGCCTTACTTTGTAATTACCCCTTGATAATGAAATGTTACCTTAATACAATAAAGTAAAAAAAAACTGACAACAGCTTGCTGTCAGCTGAAAGCAGAAGCAATCCATTCTGTTGCCCCAATAATGGAAAAGTTATTCAAATGCAGTCATGTCATCTTCTTCTGGATCATTGTCATAAGTCTCCAAGCCCCGAATTCCAGCCTGAATTTCTTGTGACTCCATTTCCTGTAGAACCATTGGCCCCAATCTGTCATGCGTAGCAATAGACCTCTCCTGAAATGAGCACTGCTTGTCCAAGTAGTGTGCTTGTAGTGCATTGACAGCACAGCTGTCGGTGATTTGTCCCATGAATTTTTTACCCAAGTCACGACCTCTTATAGGCTAGGCTTCACAAAGTTTCCATGCTGATTTCTCTCCATTCTGTTTTTAATATAGTCATTGAGTTCCATGTGCAAATGGTCCTTGAATGGCTTGTTTATTGCAATACCAAGAGTCGGGAGATATCTGTGGGAATCATTATTTGATCTAATCCTCTCCATGCAAGGAATTTCTTCATGTCTTTAGCACGGTGAGTCCTGGCTGAATCCCAGACTAGCAGACCTCTTTCGCCACCTCGCAAAATATGGCAGCATTACATTGACCCACTTCCTTATAACTGCTTGTGTGCACCAGGCTTTTTTTGGTTTCAAGAATGTAAGTCCCTGAAACACATCAATCTTATCTTTCTTGCCCTTACTAATGATTAGAGGTGAGGTTATCTTTCCATATAGACAAATTGCTAAAATACAGGTAATACAAGTGGAGGGAATGTAGATTGATGAGGCACCCCTCTGATCAATTGTTGTTTGAGATCCTTGGCCCATAAACACTGCAGTTTCATCCATAGCAATCATGTTGGAGAGTTGGTATTTAGAAAAGCTGATGACATCAACAAAGGACTTGAATGCAAGTGGACGAGTGCATGTTTAATAACTTCAGCTTGAACAGTGTTGTTGATCTTCTTAGCGACAGTTCATACTGCTGAAGGAAGCCATCCAGCCAACGTTGTGATGCATTGAATTCTTCTGGGAATATTTCTAACTTTGGTGCCATTTCCAGGGCAAATGCTTGAATATCAGCCCTGCGCACAACCAAAGCCTTTGCTCTCCTGTCAGCAATCCATTCACAGATTATTTCTTCCAGCTCAGGAAATAATGTTTGCTGACCTGACCCACACTTGCACTTCTTAGCATTTCCCTTGTCGGCCTGTTGACTGAGGCTATCGTACGCCGCATGCTATTTTCAGACTATTTGGAGATCCAACTCCTTCTCTTTGCTGAACGCCATCAGATACTTTCCCCGGAAGTCCTCCATGATTCTTTTCTTGTACTTGACAGAATAGCTCTTTCGTTTTGCACTCATCTTGTCTGGGGGAGGATAATTGAAGACTTGTGAGACAGGAGTGGCAACACAAAATGGCGACAGTTACGAAGACACAACCACAACTGTTCGTTATAAAGTGCGCACATTTTATGTGAGTTGTCTGTACTTTGACCAATCAAAGTACACTTGCCTGTATTTATGGGCCAAGGATTTCAACTGTCAAGTGTGAGTGAGGATTAGGGTTACAGTAAGAATCATGGAGGACTTCCAGGGAAAGAATCTTATGACTTTCTGCAAAGAGAAGAAGTTGGGTGTCCGAATGGTCTGAAAATGGTGAGCAGAGTACGGTACCCTCAGTCAACAGGTGCCAATAATATTATTTTATAAATCAACATGTCCATCATGTGTTGCTGAAGATCTTATCTGGGGCTTATTTTGGGGTAGGGCTTATATCACGACCACCCTGGAAAACCATGTTAGGCCTTATTCTCTGGCTAGGTCTTATTTACAAAGAAATACGGTATATATATATATGTATATATATATATATATATATATATATATATATATATATATATATATATATCTTCTTTTGGCTTTTCCTGGTTAGGGGTTGCCACAGCAGATCACCTGCCCACTCATGATTGGCAGCAGAGTTTGTACAGTGTCAAGTTGCCAGCCCAGTGCCCAACCTTCCACATAAGGCACACACATGCACGCACTCACACAACTAGGGCCAATTTAGAGTGTCCAATCCACCTACAGCATGTCTTTGGGATGTGGGAGGAAACTGGAGCACCCAGAGGAAACCCACACAACCACAGGGAGGACATGCAGACTCCACTCAGAAGGCACCCCAGCTGAGAATCGAACCGGAGAACCTCTTGCTGTGAGGTGACAACTCTAACTGCTGCACCACCGTGGCCGCATATATATGTATATATATATATATATATATATATATATATATATATATACATATATATATATATATATATATATATATATGTGTGTGTGTGTGTGTGTGTGTGTATATGCACACACATATATATATATATATATATATATATATATATATATATATATATATATATATATGTATATATGCACAGAAATATACAGAAATATATGGCTGATACAAAGACATGCAATCAGAGGGTCATGCTGCTCCACACTGGAATTCTAAATCTGGAAACTCACTCACTTGAAGTATTCCTTAAAATGGGGAACAATGACATCTGTCCTGTAACAGAGACCTGGATAAAGGCGGCAGGAAGCACCCCTGCAGTACCAGCCTATAAGTAATTCCACAACTTTTGGCTGCAGAACGTGGACTGAAGCTCCAAAGGTGGTTGTATTTTCATATTCATAAAGGATGCACACACCTCCAGCGTGGTACACCAACATTAAGCATTACAGATCCTGCAGTCATAGCTGACATTGGGTAAGACAGTGGTTCAGGTTGTATCCTGCGATAAGTCCCCATACATTTCCCAAGACTCACACTCCATGTCCATAAACAGACTGGAGAATATTAGTGTCCAACCTAACACTCTCATACTGGTTGACTTCAACTGCCCCACCATTAAGTGGGAAAGCTACTCATGTACCAATGCACATGCCCATCATATCGACCTGGTCCTTCCTAACATGGGCAACTGTTGCTCTACATCAGTAGTCAACACTCACTTGTTATATCTGAACACAAAGTAATCTGCTTTGGAAATCCACAGTCATCCTACCCACACTGCACAGGTAACCACCATGAAAAGCCTTTCCAAAGCTAATTATGGCCTCAGAAATACTGAGGTGGCTAACCTCACTGCAGCCATGCAAATGGAGACTAGTTGCATGACAGCTGAATCAAACAACAATGCACTATGAACACATACACAAATGCATGGATAGCGCCTTACCTAATACAACCAGGACCCTCAACTCCAAAAAAAGGAAACTGATCTGGTGGTCCCCTGCCATAAAGAAACTGTACAACAGAAGGAGGGAATTGATGTGGAATAATGTGAAGTCCCAAGACAGGAAATAAACCCTTATCATCCTCAATGAATAGTTGAGATCCCTCATCAAATACTACAAAGTTAGCTGTGAGAACAGACTTGGAGCACATAGTAAAGACAACCACAAGGCCTCATACAGTTATGTAAAGCATCTCCATGGCAATACCAAGAATTGTTCTGAACAAGTAGACAATGGTACCTCCCAGACTGAGCCAACAAATAATGCCAATAACTGGCTGGTACCTAGAGTGCAAACAGTCCCCCTCGCTCCCCCCTCAAAGGACCAATCACAATAGCAGTACACCACCAGGCACCCAGTATTACTGCAGCACAGGTTACAACACCACTGGCCAAGGTCAACAATACAGCCTCTATGGGAACTGAGAATATCACTGGCTGTGTTCTAAATGAATTACAGAGTTACCTGGCACCTTACCTGTTTGCCTTGTTCAAGAACAACCTCACCTCAGGCTTTGTCCCTACTGAATTGTGCACTGCTATAGTCACCCCTCCCCACAAACGAGGTGTAACTACAGACCCTGGAAAATGCCGCCCCAACTGCCTGAAAAGTCTGTTATGTGAAGCTATGGACTGCATCATCACACACCTAGTAAACAGTGATATAGGAACCTGCAGACTCAGGATCCCAGACAGTTTACCTTTGTGAAGGAAAGGTCATACCTGCTCATTCATACTGGCCAACCTTTTGTCGTCAGTCACCTGAGTTGTGGATGAAGGCAAGGTGACAAATACAGCCTATATTGATATTGCCAAAGCCTTTGATAACATTCCCACTCACTAAGCTCGACATCAACCCCTATATCATTAGGTGGGAACAGAGGCACAAACACAGGGGTAGATTGGATATACTGCTGTCATACATTGAGAGAGTTGCAGATGTCACTTGGTTTGTTGTAGCATCCTTTATGAGGAATATGACGTCAGTAATACCAATAGATGTAAGTATTTACTGACTGCATTCCCCAGAGGCCACAACTGATTTGCCAAGGACACAAACTGTCTGGTGAATACACAAAACATGACAGGTAGACTTGTGGCCAGTCTATGGACAGCATGCCAGTGGATTGGTATGTCAGATACATATCACTGTGAGTCGTGATGTCACACACTAAATGCATGTCCACACAAACCCTGTCAATCTATCAATCACCATGTGTATAACAGCACTGATGACATTGAATCTGTTCACAAATTTGGGGATATGTCCCCAATGTTGGTTGGCTGTCTCCACATGTCCTGTCCTGCGATGCATTGCCACCCACTGTATGTGAATCTGTAGGCCACCACCACTGTAATGTCCCTCACACAGGCAATGAAATGGGGCAAGGCCCACATTAAGGAATGTCCCATTCATTAGAACTAGCAGCAGTGTCCAGGCCCACAACACAATACAATGTGGGCACCTACATAGTGGTATGGCCGTAGCAATACCCGACATCTGCACATCTGTACAGAGAACAGAGAGAGAGTAGATAGCCAACAGGTTATGCATTAGGATGAATGTATTAAAAGATACACGTCTGAAACTGAAAGGTATGCCATTACTACATGACAGCAGTCCTCAATGGCATGTCCATTAAACATAGTAGTCAACAGTTAATATCAACATATCAGATCAATATCCAATAGCAGATAAATATAAACATACAGCTCAAACACCTAAAACAAGATATTCAGTACTCACAGTCCAGCTTTACATGCAGAGGTGTATGGTTCTAGTACTACAATCTGCAATCTACTCTTACTTGAAAAATCACTGTTAAAAGTACTAACATAATGATAGCATATGTGTTAAACTATTTCTATCAACCAGTGCACTGTAGCTGTTGCAACATGCAAGTGTGACTGTATATAACTTGGGATACTACCCATGTATGAAACAAATCAAAAAAGAACAGATTGTGGTAACTACTCATATATATCCAGGTGTTCCATACAGTATACTCACACCCCTTGCTACTTTAATGAAAGCACATAGAAGCATATTATGTACAGGGAATTAAGTACACTTATTAAATATGTCATAACCCTGCAATTTTTTTTCAGATTGGAATGTGATCACTGGTTACCAAGGCTAAGCTATACTTAGTAGGTGTAACCATTACTTAAATGTAAATGCTAAGCAGATTTGTGCACTGGTAAGTGAAGTCTACATGGTGTAAGCACCTATTTGTTTAACCATACGTTAGTACTGCTTACCATCAGGCAAACACATGCAAACCTGCTCAGAGCTCCTCAGAACTGCCTTAACTACTATGCATCCAACAGCACTTGATTCGCCTAGCACCAAAATAAACAGCCCTTAAACCCAGGACCTTGCACACCATAGCCTATGCAATTTACCAGTAAGCAACCTGAGCTGTATTCACTGAGGATGTTTTCTCAAACATACCCTTCTTTACTGCCACTTTACAATAGGGAAGAGACAAGTGTGCAATTAGGAAGGATTTGTATCTATAAATATATATACCTGAATAGAGGCGTACATAGAGAGACAGAGAGATATGTAGGGAGATCCATATATGTGTACAACAATATACAAATATATTAACAATAAATACTGAAGTGTATATATATATATATATATATATATATATATATATATATACAAATATATACATATACATGTGTGTATATATATATATATATATATATATGGGTCTACCAGAGATCGAAATTACATTGTTTCAAAATCCAGTAGTAGATGACCACTAATGCGAAAGTGCACTTCACCGAACGTGCACTTTCGCGAACACCACTAGAACGAACGGGCAATGCCCTCCACTGTGGTGCAGTAGTCAAGGACCTTAGGGTTAGGGCTTGGGTTAAAGATAGTGGAAAGTCCTTCTAGGTATCCACTGTCCTTAACCCAAGCCCTAACCCTAAGGTCCGTGACTACCGCACCATAGTGGAGGACGTAGGTCCGTAACTACTGCACCATGGAGGACATACAGTTTACTCCAATGTGGTGTGGTAGTCATGGACCTAGGATCAGGGCTTGGGTTAAGGATAGTGGATAGCCCTACTAGCTATCCACTATCCTTATCCCAAGCCCTAACCCTAAGGTCCGTAACCGTTTGTTCAAGTAGTGTTCGCGAAAGTGCACTTTCAGTGAAGTGCACTTTCGCATTAGTCGCCATCTACTACTGGATTTCAAAATTGTCTAATTTCGATCTACGGTAGTAGACCCATATATATATATATATATATATATATATATATATATATATATATATATATATATATATATATATATATACAATCAACTGCATTACTAGCTGAGTTAAGTACAAACCTGCAGTGTTAAAGATTGTACTTCATTTTATTTTTCTGTCTATTTAACTGTTTCATTGAATATTGTGGTCTGTGTCTCTCTGTAGTTATTTATTTTTCTATTTAATTGTTTCATAGAATACTGTTGTCTCTCTCTCTCTTTCTCTGCAGTTAGTTTCCCACCCTCCCTCCCTGTTCCTGTTTCGGTATTATTCGTGGTGGCTTTGGAATTGCCCGCTGGTCCTATAAATTTGTGTTTGAACACTCCTCCTGAGTCCATCTCATTTGCTCACTCAATCAGTGAGATCATATTTTGACTTCAGAAACTCCTACCAGTCCCATCTGTTCAGCTTTATTCCAGTCTAGTGTCACTAGTTCATTCTACTTAATACAAAGAGAACATTTGTGAAGGGCAAGCCACTTAGGTCCTTAATTATTTTGAATTATATTCTGTTTCTCCTTTCTCCCTTTCCACTTTACAAAAAAATTTCTAAGCTTGTTTCCTGCCTTTCCTGTAACTAGTCTAATCCAGATACAGATTTGCTGTATCCAGGACTGCTTGTAAGCTTTTGAGCCCCCCCCCCCAAGCCTTTCTGTGTTGGAGGGAAGCATTCTAGCTTATGAGTGTTAATGGTAAGCACTAGGTAGCCTATCTACCACAAGAGTGGTTTCTGGCCCAGAAATTGTAGTTTATTGGCCATTTGGGCAGTTTTTCCATTTCTTTCAACTTTCAGGTTGAAAAGCCCACTTTGCGCTTGTTTCTTTTCCTGTAACTAGTCTAGTCCAGATACAGATTTGCTGTATCCAGGAATGTTTGTAAGTGTCTGAGCCCTTCAAGCCTTTCTGTGTTGGAGGGAAGAATTCTAGCTTATTAGTGGGAGTAGTAAGCACTAGATAGCCTATCTACCACAAGATTCAGGTACAGATTTTTTACTTTTAGCACTTGAATTTGCTTATTCGTGCTCAGCACTTGTTCGGAACTTGTTAGCAGTAAATAAGCTACAAATTACTACAGCTCTCACCCTTCCTCTTTACCTAGAGTAAAACAGTTTTTGTACTTACTTTCCTCACTTGCATAGAGAAAAGCAGCTCTTATACTCACTTTCCTCACTTGTCTAAAGGAAAGTAGTTTTTTTCTTCAAGCATGTCCAAGGATCAGCTCCCAGTGTTCTCACTTGTCTCATTTGCTCACTCAAGCAATGAGATCATATTTTGACTTCAGAAACTCCTACCAGTCCCATTTGTTCAGCTCTATTCCAGTCTAGTGTCACTAGCTCATTCTACCTAATATGGAGAGAACATTTGTGAAGGGCAAGCCATTTAGGTCCTTAATTTTGAATTATATTCTGTTTCTCCTTTTTCCCTTTCTTTTTTCCCTTTCCACTTTACAAAAAAAATTCTAAATTTGTTTCCTACCTTTCCTGTAACTAGCCTAGTCCAGATACAGATTTGCTGTATCCAGGACTGTTTGTAAGCTTCTGAGCCCCCAAGCCTTTCTGTGTTGGATGGAAGCCTTCTAGCTTATCAGTGGGAGTGATAAGCACTAGGTAGCCTATCTACCACAAGAGTGGTTTCTGGCCCAGAAATTGTAGTTTATTGGCTGTTTGGGCAGTTTTTCCATCTCTTTCAACCTTCTGGTTTAAAAGCCCATGTTTGCACTTGTTTCCCACCTTTCCTGTAACTAGTCTAGTCCAGATACAGTTTTCCTGTATCCAGGACTGCTTGTAAGCTTCTGAGCCCCCCCCGCCCCCCCAAGCCTTTCTGTGTTGGAGGGAAGCCTTCTAGCTTATCAGTGGAAGTGGTAAGCACTAGGTAGCCTATCACCCACAAGATCCAGGTACAGATTTCTTGGTTTTAGCACTTGAATTTGATTATTCATGCTCCGCACTTCTTCAGAACTTGTTAGCACTAAATAAGCTACAAATTACTACAGCACTCAACCTTCCTCTTTACCTAGAGGAAAACAGTTTTTGTACTTACTTTCCTCACTTGCATAGAGAAAAACAGCTCTTATACTCACTTTCCTCACTTGTCTAAAGGAAAGCAGTTTTTTATTCAGGCATGTCCAAGGGTCAGCTCCCAGTGTTCTCTCCTGTCTATCTGATGAATCTGAGCATCTTGGGGTAATGTAGCAATTGCTTCATGTATACAGACAGCCCTCTCCTCCTACCACCCAACACCACAACCTGTGAGAGATGTACTTATCTAGCCAAGCTGGAGGTAAAGCTCTCTCCAACCAAGACTGAACTTGACAGTCAAGAGGAGAAGGTAAACACTTACACCATGCCACACTCATTACATAGTCCCACTAAACATACGCCACCAGAATCCACACATAGAAACACCAAAACATTCACAGTGGCTCTCAATAATAATCTTCTCAAGCAAAAAAGACCTCCAAAGCAGAAACGCTAGCAACCTCCACCCCCCAACACAACCCAAATGACACATAGCCCACAGACTCAGTGTGCCAATAAACCACAGCCCATAAGGCAAAACAATGTACCCAACACACTAGTCATAGGTGACTCTATAGTCAGGCACACTGATATCCCACTCACCAGGCAAAACAAGGAGAAGGTTACTGTCAGCTGCCTGTTGTGTGCCAGGATCTGCCACATAACCCACGCACTCAGGTCACTCCACAACAAGTACAAGTTTGACTCTTTCATTGTCCATGTTGGTGTGAACAACCTAAGACGTACCTCCCTGGGCTACATGTAAAGAGACATGGAAGAGATCTCCGATCTTGTAGCCCATGCAGGTATGACCTCAACAATTGTCTAAGCTTCTGGTGTCATTTTAAGGGGATCCAGTATCTGTCTGCCTAGGACGACATGGTCAACAGACCATGATGCTTTGCCAGAGATGGCCTGCACCTGTCACCCCTGGGATTCCGGATACTGGCTAAGGGTCTTGCCATCCCTATAGTGCCTTTTTAGGCAAGGTTCAAATGACAAATTCACCACCGTAACAGGAACAGACAAGAAAAATCTGAGGGTAATGCTACTCAATGCTAGAAGTCTAAATCTCAAAATACACTCACTTGAGGCAGTCCTTAAAATGGAGAACATCGATATCTGTGCAGTGACTGAGACCTGGTTCAAGGCTCAAGAGAGCACCCCTGCATTACCAGGCTATAACTCATATAACATTTTTTGGCCATCTAACATGGGCCAGCACACCAAAGGCAGAGGTGTGTCCATATCCATTAAGGATAGCCACACCTCCAGGCTAGTTGCACAGCATAATGCATCCAAGGATATCCAGTTGCAACTAACTCTGGGCAAAACTGCAATTCAAATTGTAGCTTGCTACAGATCACCCAACATGCCCCAGGATTCCCACTCCTCTTTTTTTGATTTACTGGAAAATATTAGGGTTCAACAACACACCCTAATAATGGGTGATTTCAACTACTCCACCATTAACTGGGAAAATCACTCACGTACCAACTCCTTCATGCAATGCTTTCTGGAATTCATAAATTCCAATGCCCTAGATCAACTTATCCACACACCCACCAAGGGCAACAGTATCCTAGATCTAGTCATTACCAACATGAGTGACTGGTGTTCCACACCTGAAGTCAACTCCTCATTGGTCAGACCTGACCATAAGCTAATCACCCTAGATATCCACATCCTGCCCCCACCCACCATTAATGAAACCATGGTAAAACATTTCTCCAAGTCAACTTCATGCTTCTTAAGACAGAAGTGGCAAACTTCATTACACCCATGGACAATACAGTTACGACTGCTGAATCCTACACAAATGCACTCTGTAAGCACTTACACAAGTGCATGGATCATTCTTTCCCAAACAGAACCAAGACGCTATCCTCCAAAAAATGGAACCCAATCTGGTGGTTCCCTGCCATAAACAAACTCTACAACAGAAGGAAGAAAGGCGACTTTAAAGCGATACTAGACGCCAGCCTTATTGAAACGTCTTTTAGGCAATATTTGATGCTGCTATTTCGTTAGCATACTGTTGAGGGTGCATTCTGATATTTACTACTGCTTGATCCTTCTTTTTGTGCCACCTTTGCCCGCCACTTACTATTTCAATTATTATTTTAATCTTTGGCTTAGTGCATACCCATCTGGTCCCCCAAACCGCTTTTGCTGAAACTCTAGTGAGCCTTACTGAGGTGACTGATTATGCAGCACTACATCCTGCACTAATCCAGCATTAAACGCTCTCTCCACCTATAATTTCCTGGCGTTGTTCTCTATAGGTGCCAACACTAATTACTGTTTATCTGTATTTGGATACTGCTATTAAGAAGGCCTACCTCAACTATAGGTCTTCAAAGGTTTTTCTCGTGCTGACATTGAATGTTCTGTGGGTTTTTTTTTCCCCTCCTATGAAACGTTTTTTGTTTTTGCAGTTTGAATGTTAATTGAATATTTTTTAAACTGATTCAGACTGCTGTAATACTTGCTATTATCCCATTGCATTTAATGTTTTGCTTATCACATGCAAGGTATTAGTTATCTTATTCTGTAAACGTTCTACTGCTTTATTTGTTTCTCACCTTACTTTTTATCTCCCCCTCTACAACTTTACTCCTTTCTTTAAACTCTCTCCTCCTTCTCTGCTCCAATAACTTTTCCTGCTCTCTCCCTTCATCCCTATTATTTTTCTTTCTTATTTTTTCCCATACCCTTCTGTTTAACATTTGGTATTTCTCTTTTTTTTTTCAACCTCTCCCCTAGGAGTTTATTTTTTCCCTTCTTCACTGCCAATCTGAATATCCTGGCCATCAAAGGAGAAGTCAGCGGTGGACAGTCTGCTCGATATCATATAAGTTTACTGCGACCTATTCTCCCCAAAGAAACTCAGTGTATGTTATCTGTTTCACATGTTTTAATAGTAGTATCTACCTTACTCAGGCTTCACCCTACGTGGCACACGTGAGAGCAGCCTACCTTTGGTCAATGCACTGGCCCCCCAACTCCATCCTTGTTTTTTTTTCCACCTCTATCCTATCTCCACATCCCGTCCTTCTTAGTTGTACCTTTTCTCCTCTAGTGTACCTCCCTCTTTTCCTACTAGGTGACAGCACTCTCCTATTCATAAGTCCTGCAATCAAATCTCCCTCTTAATTCCCCTCAAACCAGCTCTTCCCAGACAGTGTCCCTGCCCTCACCTAGCTTAGCTGTAATTCCATCCCTTTTCTCCCTTCTTTTCATCCTCTGCCCTTACCAAGAATAGCCGTAATTTCATAATTTCATCCCACTACTTAGATACACTTATTGTAGACACTGTCCATCCCCTCCCTAAGACTGCTGTAGTTTGATCTCTCCTCTCTGTGTACTTTTTATATATCACAAATTCATACTCTTATTCTATCTTTATAAAACAAAGAACATAGAGTAGCTTTCCTTCAACATCAAACCTTAGGAAATTAAGCTTCTAAAGGTTATAACCCTCTTACCTGCCCCCCCCCCTCGTTGTAGCTCTCCTTCTAGCAGATCACTAATTGTTTC
Organism: Protopterus annectens; assembly: GCF_019279795.1. Lineage (NCBI taxonomy): Eukaryota > Metazoa > Chordata > Ceratodontiformes > Protopteridae > Protopterus > Protopterus annectens. The sequence goes on along the minus strand of NC_056742.1, from coordinate 218,951,111 downwards.
TGGCCATTCCCACCTTCTTTGCTCTTCCCGCACCGTTCGCCCTGCGGGTTCACTCCACTCCCCTACCCTGCCCCCAATTTCCACCCGCCCCCAGTACCTCTAAACTTATACCTTCACTAAGAGTCCCTCCCCCCTTTCCTCCCAATCGCATTACTCCTCTCCTTTAGTCCCTCCCTTATCTTTTGACCAATCAGACTTCACATTATTCCCCTCCCACATTCCTCCAACACACCCTTAATCACTTTTACTCTCACTTACCTTATCCTCCCTTATCTCTCATTCTCTCCTACTATCATGCATAGCCTGCCAACAAAGGTCCTTCTCTTCTCCCCTCTCATCTTACTTCTATTGTTGCCATGCCAATTAACCTCCTTCACTACCTTTCACGTGCTCTCTTCTCCTCTTCCACCCCAAAACCAACCCACATCCCACTTCCACAATATCACACCCTCTTTAATCAATTCCCACCCTCTACTTCTCTTCAAAATAAAATTACTTCCAGTCCCTTACAACACCCATAGATTTAAAGTAAATCCCTACCATTATTACCTAGCAAACTACAAACTAAATAAACTTACGCCCCATTATACTCTCCTTCATTTAGCTGGTGATATTCACCCCAATCCAGGTCCTACCTTCTCTTCCACAAATCCCCCTACAAACTTCTCTCCAAAAAATCTGCCCACCTCCAATAATATACACATTAATAAAAATCTCAAATTCCTCACCTTTAATGCCCAAAGCTTAAAAAATAAAATCACACTCTTTCATGCTTGGCTCACCCAAAACTCTCCAGACATACTAGCCATCTCTGAAACCTGGCTTAAACCTCACAACAAAGACTCTGAATTCCTTCCTCCTGGATTTCATTCCCTCCGATCTGACCGCATTAATAAAAGAGGAGGAGGAGTTGCCTTAATCTACTCTAACCTCCTCACTATAACCCCATACCCTAACTCCATCCCATCTTTCAATAATGCAGAACTAGTCATCAGCATACTACAAATGAACATCCACAAAAGCATCTGCATTACTTCCCTCTATATTCCTCCTGGTAAGAATGTAAATACTTTGGAAGATATCCTCGCCTGGTCATCCTCTAACATTAAACTAGAAACCTTTATTCTGGGAGATGTAAACATTGACTGGGGCAATATCAATAATCCTAATTCCTCCCTTACCATCAATCTATTCAACTTCACTCAACTTACTAACTCCATTACCAGACCTAATAAAAACAACCCCCCTGGCACCATACTTGACTGGATACTTGTGTCCCATCCTAACAAAATCACATCATCTGGTGTAATTCCTGACCATTTAGGAGACTACCTCCCCACCTTCTCTATTCGAGCCACTCCCACTTCTCCTCACTCTCATCATTTTATTCAAACACACAACCTAACCAACTTTAACCAAGACTATTTCTCTAGCTCCCTTAGGCTAACTAATTGGAACCCCCTAAAAACACTGCCACTAGACGAAGCCATTGAATATTTTAATTCTACATTCTTAAATATCCTTAACTCCCAAGCTCCTATGAGAAGAAAAAGAATTAAATCTAAACCCACCCCTTGGCTCTCGAAAGACACAAAAAAGATTATGCACGAAAGAGACAAATCCTGGAAAGCTTACCTCAAACACAAACTGCCTGATTGATATTTACCTTCAGTTTAAACAACTGAGAAACCTGGCCAAAAAACTAGTCATTAGAGATAAAAAGTCCTACTACATCAAATTACAAGAAAACCATACCAGAAATCCAAAACAATTCTGAAACTCCATTAACTCCCTCCTTACACCTGGTACTAAAAACAACCCCTGCCCTGATACCAGCAAATCTGACCCTGAAATTGCCTCACTTTTCAATTTCTTCTTCACTTCTTCAATTGCTGACCTAACCAAGACTTTTAATAACAACCCTCCAACCCACATTAATCTTACTCTCCCTTGCCACACCCCCCCCCATTTTTGAACTCAAACCTGTTCCTACCTACCTAATAAGGAAACTTCTCTATAAACTCAAACCTTGCTCAAATGCTCCTGATAACCTATCTTCCTCCTTCCTAAAGATAGCTTCTGACTCCATTGCCATACCTACCAGCATCCTAATAAACAGGTCTCTGCTTGAATCCTATGTACCCAAACTCTGGCATTCTGCTTTCATTCATCCACTTCACAAAGGTGGTAAGAACTATAATGTCTCTAATTTTCGTCCCATTGCTATCCTCTCCCCTATTTCCAAAATCCTTGAGAAGTGTATACACCTCCAACTCCTGCCTTTCCTTACTGAACATCAACTACTCTCCCCCACCAACACGGGTTTCACCCTGGACACAGTACCACCACTGCCCCTTCTCTCTTTCCTTCATTCTGTGAACTCTGCTCGTGACTCTGGTAATGTAGTCTCAACTGTTCTACTAGAGCTATCTAAAGTTTTTGACACCATCTCCCACTCCCTCTATCTAAACCATCTCTCCAACCTTAACCTTAGCCAAAATGCTCTTTCCTGTTTCACTAGCTACCTCTCAAACAGATCCCAAGCTGTGAAATGGGGCCTAGCTTCATCTACCTTCCTTCCTTCCTTCACCTACCGGTGTACCTCAAGGCTCCATTCTTGGCCCATTACTATTCAATATCTTTATTAATGACTTCCATAAAGCCATCCCCAACACCACAATTGTTCAATACGCTGATGATTCCACCCTCATCTGCCATGTCACTAATCAAACTGAACTCCAAGCCCTAACCCGAACTGCATTTTCTTCCACCGAAAACTGGATGTTCCAAAATCACCTCTCCCTTAATGCCAACAAAACTAAGATCCTCCTCTTCCCACCCTCCAAATCCTCACTACTAGACAAAAACTTCTTTCATATTACCAGCCTTTCCAACTCCACTATCGAAATAGTAACCTCCACCAAACTTCTCGGTATATTAATTGATGACCAGCTGAAATTCAATCATCATATCCAGCAAAACATAAAAAAAACACACATAAAACTGGGCTTATTGTACAGAAATAACCACTTTCTGTCTCCTTCCACTAGGCTAACCCTCGCCTCCACTTATCTCCTTCCCTCTCTACTTTATGGCGCTCCTCTGCTCACTAGTCTATCATCCTGTCTCTCCTCCAAATTGGAACAATGCTATAACAAAATATCCAAATTTGCTACTAATGCCAAGTCCATCACTCATCACTGCTCTCCCATCCACTCTCTAAATTGGCTTGAACTCCCCAATCAACTGACCTTTTTCCAACTCACCATAGCCCATAAACTACTGTCCCATCCAACTAGCTGTCCTGCTCCTTCCAACATTCTTCTACCCTAAAGCCCTCCTAGATCCCTTAGATCTTCTCATCAAAACTTGATCACTGTACAAAAACCCAAGCACCCAGCTGGCAAATGCTTTTATCCTTCACCCTTGCTAA
>NC_056742.1:218825178-218942678 GCF_019279795.1 Protopterus annectens | reverse complement strand
TCCTGCTAAACAGCTGCTATGGCCATAGCATCTGTCCCTCTCTGCAGTGGGAAATATGACAGACATACCGCTCAACTGTACAAATCCTCATAGAATGCCCACATTTTACCATAATATATTTTTGTTTGTTCCTCCTGAGATCTGTACTTTGCTGGCAAATAGCTGAGGATTGAAGTCATCACATAATGACAAACACTTGAGTTTAAGACTCTACATCCTTAAGAATATTCACTGTAATGCTAAATGTATCACAAACTTCCTATGTTTGTAGCAGGTATATTTAAAGTCTGTCCCTATTTATTCCCCATCATTTTAGGCATTGTCCAGATGTGATGATCTGAGAGGTTGTGAGGTAGGAACACAGCTCAGGAGCCTGACTCACCTGGGAAAGGACAGCTCATATATGACAACCGCAGGGGTGTCTGTAAAACATTTGTGACTGTGCCACTGCTAGGCCAGTTAATGTGATGTTTTCCATATCCATGTTACCTGTGATTATGAGTATGACACATGTTTGCCTTGTAAAGCTAAGACATCTATAGAGGGCATGTGCATAGTAGAGTACGGTTGGAGACTTGTGTGTTGAACTGCATGGGATATATTAACTTAAGAACATTCAACTGTACAGTGTTCTGCTGGACAATAAGCATGTTTGTGACTGATATCTGTAGTCACATACACATATACCTGTGTTATGTCAGCCAAACCATTGGAGGTCTGTGAGCAATGGCATTGTAACATAATAGCCTACTTATGACTGTTGCACATCTTCCAGATTATTACAGTCATGTCAAACCCTACTGTGCAATCAACGTTCTAATGTATGGTGCAGCTATATTAATACAGTATCAATATTGATGCCCCTTATAACACCCATGTATGTGTGCTATTGCCCAGACATACTGCTGTAACAGTTTGAGAAGTATGATTGAGCAGCAAGACTCTAAATACAGTGTGCCATACTTACATTCAATAGAAATGTATACCAGGTATCCCCTGAGCACATGTATGTATGCATATGTTCATCTGGAAGGCACAAAACTAATCACATGGGTTTCAAGCAATCAGGTACATAGCTTGTGCATATTGCACATGTGTGTTATATCAGTGTCAGTGCATACAACAGACATATATGTGTACAGCTACTGGTGGTTGCCTTGCCCTGACACTGATGTGGGTACTGGAGTAGGCATGATTATCAGGTATTAATCAGAGAAGTGTCTACCTGTATTATGAACCTCTTTCCATGCCTACCACTACCAGCTATATCAACTCCTATATACAGTGGATATCACAAGAGTACACACCCCTGTTCAAATGCCACGCTTGTGTGCTGTATGGCAATCAGACCACAGAAGATCATTTCATAATGTTTCTCATCTTGAATGTGACCCATAACCTGTACAATTCCATTGCAATACAATTAAAGGTGTTTCTAGGAAGGTGAGCAACTATTGGCAAGTGAAGATATGCCATGATGTTAGAGTCCAGACCAAGACGGATGAATGCTGTAACCATCTCAAGAGGTGCATACAAAAGTTTAAGGGTGTGCACACTCATTCATATGGCTTATTGTACTGAGTATTATTTCCATATGTTTTCTCAGACCAGATTATGTTTTCAGTTGAATTGTACAGGCTATAGGTCACACTACATGTGGGAATTGTTATGAAATGGGTTATTGTGGTCTCATGTTCCTATTGCACAAATACCAGGCAATGTATCAGGGGTATGTAGCCTTTATATCCACTGTAGCTATATGGACACAGCAGTACCTGACCTGTATATCCAGTCTTCACCTAGGTAGAGTAATCCTCTTTGGTGGACAGCAGCATTACGCAAACAACATAACAGGTTGCTACATTGGCTGTACAGGGACACATAGGTGCAGGCAACAACTTTTAAGCAAGTCCACCTATATCTGAGCAAGCAGGAAAGTTCACAGGTGATGTCCTGTAAGGCTGACTATGACTATGAATCACACATATCCACACCGCCAATGACAATTGCAACTGTGTCTCCACATATGTTGTAAGTCTGAGATGAAACAACACAATTCGCTCTGTACTGGGGTAAAGAACAACTCATACACAAATGCTGTGGATATAGGCAACCTGCATCATACAGGTTAGGTGGGAACATCACTACCCCAGTTGTACATGGAGATATGCTCATCAACCACCCTCCTCCCCACAGCAATGGTGAGCATGTACATATTGCCTACTGATGGCAATGCCAGCATATCTCCATGGTGCATAATAACATCAGTGTCTGCCTCCTACATGAACTCAGGCATGTGCTCAGAACTCCCTTGCACATGACAGTCAAACACAAACCTGCCACCATACACACACCATCCATATGGAAGATGACCACTGTCAGCCCTCTACACAGAAATGAATGGAGGATAGAGGATTATGCAATCAAGTGTCCAACATTGGGGGAAATAAGATAGCTCAGGGACAGACAGACATGTAATGCAAGCTACTATAGCCATGATAGTGTGGAGGTTTCCAGGGTAGTCTGGATTATTTGCAAGTAATATCCACTATTGATGTGAATTATGACAACCATATGAGGTCCTGTGACCTTTTCCTGTTCATGTCTTCCAGGCAACATGCAGAGTGCTCACATACCAGCATTCTCTGTTGAGGAAACATACATCATAACCAACATATGATTGGAAATTATGCCCTGTCATGTGGACAGAGAGCAGAACATGTGTGGGAGAGGACTGCTTATGGAACAGTGTGGTCCATAGGGTAAATTATGCTGGACTGCACAGCAGATGTTACATGCATGTGCAGCATCAGGCCACCAACCTTAAATGCCATGCCTATCAATGGGCTGCTGTTGTAGCAAGGGACTGGCTAGACACACATGGGGGCCCAGTATTCCAGCCCCCACTGACACCCACTGAGGAGCTCTTCACCACACTTGGGCCAAATGCTAGATGCACAAGCCATGACACTGAGGGAAGCATTGTGGAGGAGGGTTGCACACACACACACACACACACACTCACTCACACACACACACACACACACACACACACACACACACACACACACATACACACACACACACATTGGATGAGGAGCATGCAGGTAAGGGCCCAGTGGGGATTAGTACACTAATGTATCAGACATACATGTATCTGTATTGTATCTACATGCATGTGTCAGGTCCGATTGCAGTTGTGGATGGGGTTTTCTAATGCACAGAGGGGCACATCTATGGTGAGGACAGGACATTGTGTATTATTGCAGTTAGTACTGCAGATGTGTAGACCTGCTGAATCCATCCTATACCAAGGCCACATGTGCGTCTGCTAACAATAACACCTCTCACAACTACATAGGACCATCTGGACTGCAAATGGAACAGCAGCCTGAAGCTGGTGGGTATTACATTGTTCTGTTGTTGCTTGGCAATACCCCATGCATGTGAAGTGCATGCAATTTACCATGCACACAACCATCAGTAATAGCTATATTGCTTTATGTAATAGCTATATTGTTTGTTGTGCATGCTCATTTGTGTTGGGGTTAACTGTATTCTAGCACAGCGGTCACCACTGGGGCTTATCTGACATGAATTTAACATTCTTGTAGCATACCTCACAACTTGTCAATGCTAAGATGTATGGATAGAGGCCAGCAAATTCTGCTGGACAAACATCCTATGGTAAGGTCATGTGTGACACATTACTGGTATACAGTGGGTATAAATTGTGTACACACCTCTCTTAAGATGCAAGATGCCCCTGTTACCTACTAATTAGGAACACAATATGACAGTCCACACCTCTTCCAGCCTTTAATCTGACCCATAACAGGTACAGTTCACTTGTAAAACCAAGCATCTGTACTTGTGTATTGCAGCTACAAGGCAGGCCACCTATAAGGGTAGAAGACCTCCTGTCGGCATGATCTTTCAGTCAGTATGATACATTATGCTGTTCTATGTGTCAGTACACTCACTGTGGCCTATTTGGCTATAATATCACATACATGTGCATTGTTAAGGCACACAGACAACTTCCGACCACATATAAGTTTCACAAATATGGATATTCCAGACACAGCTGTACAGAGGACTGTACAATGGTTTAACCTGATGCATATGAGGCAAATGCTGTCACCACACTATATAAAGTAATGGTAGTGGGCAAGAGGTGGTCACATGGTATACACATCAAAATGGTATAAGCCATATATGATATGATACTCACGCATTCACACAAACAGTTGCCAGCATTAGGATTAGTACTTCTGCCTATCTAGGTATTCCTATTACAGTGCTACGCCATTAACAGATGTACCACAGAGCTTACACATTGCCACCTCTTCCAAAGGTACTTCTAAGGTGGATGATATCAACAGGTCTACTAAATTAGAGTGAAGGGAAGTGTAAAGGGTAGTACACAGGTCAAAAATGGTATGAGCCAGACAGTACATGAATCACACACACATACACACTTGTCAGTATTGGGATTAGAACTCCTACCTATGTAGGTATTCCTACTATAGTGCTACACAATTATGAGACGCGCCATAGAGATTATACATTTCCAACTCAACCAAAGATACTTCTGAGGTGGATGTCATCAATAGGTCTACTAAGCTGGAGTGATGGGAATTGTAAAGGGTAGTACACAGATCAAAAATGGTATGAACCCGATAATGCATGACTCACACACACCTGCCAGTATTAGGATTAAAACTCCTGCCTATCGAGTTATGTCTACTATAGTGTTATGCAGTTACCGCACATGCTACAGAGCTTACTGAATTTTTACATGGCCAAAGCTGCTGATAACTGCACAGGTGTGGTAAAGTATTACAGGGTCCGACAGTCGGCCTTCTCTTCCACCCGTACATCATGCTACTTCTTTCTGTCTTGCATTTCAATTAGCATTATGGCTTGGTATGTCACTAGGTTATTGTATCATGAAGTGTGGCACACCTGTGAGCTGTCAGCAGTACTCGTTCATCACAGATGTCACCCCAGTACTTACTAGTTATGTCCACCACTCCTGGCACGTTTGAAGGGCAGTTATCTGTGCTTTCACCCATTGACCTGGTGCACATGTCCATTATGGGGCACTGTTGTAACTGCCACATGTATACAGACAACCCTCCCCTCTAAACTCCAAACACAGAATGTGAACATATACACTCTCTAGCAAAGAATGGACTAGCAGGTCAAGCAGATAAGATCAACACCTGCACCACTCCATGTCGAACACATAGCTCTCTATGACACCCACTTTGACAGCCATGACATACAGTGAAAAGTCACACACCCACCTTCCAAGAGGCACTCAATGGACATCTACCCAAACAGCACAGACCAGCAAGGCAGACACCCACTCAGACACTGTGACATGGCACATGCCAGTAGACACATATTTAACCTACACAGTGTGCCCCCAACCTAAGCCCCTAAGGCTAACCACCTTGCACAATACAGTGATCATGGGTAACTCAGTACTGAGGCACACACATCCCACTCACTCGGTTGAATATGGAGCAGGTAACAGCCAAATATGAATCGCATGCCAGAATCTAACACATGACACAGCCAGTCATTTCACTCCACAACAAGTATCACTCTGTATCCATGTGGGTGTGAATGAATTGGAACACACCGCTATGGACTACATGACAGGAGACATGGTTGAACTCTCTGATTATGCAGTTCAGGCAGGTGTAACAGTAGCCCTGGTCAGTGTACCGTTGTCACCCAGAATGATGCTGTGGTACTAGCAGCAGATGGTTGACTGCAATATTGGCTTACATGTTATGTGCCATTCTCAGGGGGTCCAGGACCTCTCTGCTTGGGATAGAATGATTGCCAAGACCCAATGACTTGCCATGGATGTCCTACATCTGTCACTGCTGGGTTACCAGGTACTGGCTATGTGTCTTGCCACCCCTATGGTGCCTTATTAGGCAGTATTCCTAATGTTATTACCACCATAACAGCTACACATTTATGCAATCTGAGGGTCATGCTGCTCAACAGTGAACATCTAACTGTCAGGATGCTGTCACTCATAGCAGTTGTTGGAGTGGAAGACACATGTCTGCTGTAATGGAGAAGTGGTTCACAGCAACAGACATCAGACCTGATGTATCAGGTTATGATGCATTCCACAGCTGTCAGCCCCAAACATGGACCATACCACACCTCCACAGGTGGTGTTGTCTCCATATTCATTATGGATAGGAACACATCCAGACTAGCATCCCATCATAATGCATTGGAGATATTTCCAGTACAACTGACTTGGGGTAATGGTGCTATCCAGATCATCACCTACTATGGGTCCACATCTATGTCCCTAGAGTATCAATGCACATTCCTCAACACTCTGCCATCTCTGATGTTCTAATGCAACACTGACATAGTACAAGACTTCAACTACCCCTCCATCACCTGGGGATTGTAGCCAATTGCTAATACAGTGGCCCAACACTTCTGGGATTCATCACTTCCATTGCCCTATACCAGCTCATACTGACCCCTGGTAGAGGATGCCATGATCTTGATCTGTGTTGACCACTTAAATATGCGACCATTGCTCATCCCCAGATGTCAATACCTGCATGGTGAGATTCGCACAGGCTGTAATCAACATGGAATTCAACATGTCAGCCACAGCCACCACAATGATAACCACCTGGTAAAAACTCTCCAAAACTGACTTTGCAGCCATGAAAACAGGGATGGATGTCTTCACTGCACCCATGGCAATGGGATGTAGCTGCATGACTGTGGAATAATACACACAGGTATTGTACAAACAGGTATATAAATGCATGGTACTGGCCAGAGCCAACAGAACCCAGATACTGTCCTCCAAACACTGGGAGACAATGTGATGGTTCCTTGCTATTACTGAAGTGTACTTCAGAAGGAGGACACTGTTGCAGGGAAAGGTGGTGTCCCATGACTGTTGAACTCACTTATTAGCCTCAGACACAACTTTGGATCCCTCATGGAGTCCTCAACAGGCATCTATGGCATCAGAGATGCAGCAGACACTGACAGTCACATCAACCTTGATAGTTACATCAGCAACCTCCATAGCAGTGCTGTGAGTTACTGCACAAAACTAATGCCTATCCTGATACAACAGATATTGGCCACAGTCTTGGCAACACATTCAGTGCCAGCTTTACCCCTCTCTCCCACCTGAAGTGAATTGCTGAGTGAATGTGTTCTCACATGTTGTATCCCATGTCCATTCTAGATGCCTGTGTGTAACCAGGAAGTTGCCCTGCAGCAAGGCTACAGGGTATGGCAGTGTGGTGACACATCCGCCATGTCATGTGCAGGGTACAGTATGTGCACAGTAATTCCTGGTCTGTAACACAGTGATTGTATATGCCTCACAGATTATAGGGCTGAGGGTTGTAAAAGGTACATGATGTACAACATCTGTTGTAGAATGGTGAAGTACATTTTCTGGTTTGGACACACCTCCAATTGCTAATAACCACAGCACACAGGGGATATTCATCAACCAAACACACTGGGATTACTATTCACACACACACACACACACACACACACACACACACACACACACACACACACACACACACACACACACACACACACACACACACACACACACACACACACACACACACACACACACACACACACACACACACACACACACACACACACACACACACTTGCCAGTACTGAGATCCATAGGTTCACTGTTTCATAGGTGTGTAGTAGGTGAACAGGCCTGAAGGATCTACCAAGGCTAGCCCAAGGGAATACCCTGGCATCAGGCCACATGACAAAAGTCCCCAGTGTGGCTCAGGAGTATAGTCACTGGAGTGGTCACCAGGGGTGGGTACTGTATTCCTCATCCACTCATCCAGGTTTCTATTGTGAGTGGCCAGTGATGTGGACTGCTTCCCGTGTATGTGATCTATAGTCCATAACATGGACAGTGTCTGGGTTGTGCACATGTCCCACGTGCATGTTCTTTGACATTTGGAAGTGTGCTTGAGATCCTGGAACATTTTGTGTGGACAGATTGGTATCTTCTGATGTAGCATTCCTGACCTCATTTGGTGAGACCTGGCTATGTAACTGAAGTAGTGATTGCACCTACATTGACAGTATGATACGGGTATTCAGTGCAGTTAGTGGCATCTGTCCATACAGGGCATGTGTATAAGGCATGGTATTCCCTTTGTGGGGTACATTTGCAGACTATACAGTTGTTGCAGGTGTCCAGTGGGGAACATGGCAAAAGGGCTACTGTACACATTGATTGGGCTACTGAGGGGATAGAACAGTGTGCCATGTCCTTTTACTTGCTGGATAATACACACTCAGTCAGGAGATGTAACACATCAAAGTACTTTCTGATGTCAGTGGCACTGTTGTGGTCAACAGGCATGTAGTCTACTGCAATCACACTGTGGGTAATATCTGTGAGGCAATATGCAGGGGAATTACCAATATACTGGATATTGCCTAGTCAAGTGTGTTTGTATATGATACATGGGTGGAGAGTGGTCTCTGAGTAATAGAAGGGTTGCCTATATTGTTCTTTAATCCATGCTGTCACATTTATAGCTGTGGCTTGTCTACATCAACCTCTCCAGTGTTTGACAACTGTTGTCCTTGTAATGTGGACATTGTGACATTCACTAGGTCCTCAACATAATAATTTAGCAAAATCCACCCCCTATAGATCCTGTTATTACACACACACACACACACACACACACACACACACACACACACACACACACACACACACACACACACACTCACATGCTTGCCAATACTGAGTTTCAAACCCCTACCTAGCTATGCATTGTTACTACAGTGTACCACATTTATCATATGCACCACAGAGCTTATTGGGTGAATGTTGTCCCAAGGAACTTTTAAGGTGAGGAACATTACCAGCCTTGTAAATACTGGCATTCGATGATGATTCCATAAAATATTTTACCCTAGACAGGCATGTACATTTGCCAGGGGTGAGGATCAAACCACTATCTAATTATCTTTTTGGATGATTATGTTATGCATTTACCACATGCACCACTGCCCTTACATGGGTTAAGAGTGGCAACAGGTACTTCTATGGTGGATGAGATTCAAAGCCATACCTATGTAGTCATTGCTACTACATTGCTCCACTTTTATCACATGCACCATGGGGATTACATGTTGGAGAGCTGTACAAAGGTATCTTTGAAGGTGAGTCAGATCAGCAGCAGTGCTAAAGGAGGGGTAAGGGAAGTGTTGAACGACCACAAAATCAGGTCTCTACAAGGATATACACATACACTCTCTCAAATACAAACACTCACATTTATACAGTCACTAGGACCAGCATCGGAACACCTACCTAACTAGTTTACTACACTATAGTATGACACAGTTTTTACATGCACCATGGAGCTTATCCGTTGGAGAGTTGTCCAAAGGTATCTTTGAAGGTGAGTCACATCAGCAGCAGTGCTAAAGGAGGGGTAAGGGAAGTGCTATAAGTGTGAATGACCACAAACTCAGGTCTCTATAAGGATACACACACTCTCTTACATTTATACAGTTGCCAGGATCGGAACTCCTACCTAATTAGTTTGCTACACTATAGTATTACACAGTTATCACAAGCGCCACAGAACTTATATGCTGGGGAGCTGTCCAAAAGTATCTTTGAAAGTGAATGACATCAGCAAGAATGCTGAAGGAAGGTTACAGGAAATTTAATGGGTGTGAATGTCCTCAAACACATTCATCTAGAAACACACACACACACACACACACACACACACACACACACACACACACACACACACACACACACACACAAAACTTTACATTTGACAGGACCGAGATTACAACTGCTACATGGATACCTATTTTTACTGTAGTGTTACACAGTTATCACAAGCACCACTGACACTATAGGGCTGAGGGCTAAGCAAAGGTATTTCTACAGTGAATGACATCAACACATCATGCAATATAGGCCAATGGGATGTGTAGTGGGTGGGACAGGCTTCATAATGGGATTCTCTCTGTTGCTATCTGTTTTGCTGTTGGCTATATCTCTGTTTATGTATGTTTGACATATTATATTATGTTTGCCTTAGATATGTGTATGTACTCCTATCCAATGTGTGTGTGTGAAGTATCAATGGTGTATAATTTGGTGTGTGTGTACAGACAGCTGTGAATAACCAATAACTGTAGTCCACTGTGTTGTGAGACATGGGCTTCATTTCTCCAAGTGTAGGAGCATGCCCGGTATCACCTTCTATATTGAGTGTTTGCATCCATTCCAGGGAGGGTGTCCAGTTCAGCATTTTGTGTGCTACAGCTACAACTAACAAACTGTTTCTGCAGGATATCTGTAGATAGGTTGCCAATATGGAGACATAATGGGCTTAACATACAGGGGATATTGTAGCTATTGCTGTGCTGTTTGGATGACATGTTTGGGTGTAGCATAGATATTTTAACATATGTACTGTGTCACACTGTGATGTGTCATGTCATCAACTACTGACAGTTATCATTCTTTGCTCACAGTTGTTTACCAGGAAATACGAGATGAATGAAGCTGAGACCAATATTCTGAAGCATATAGACTAAACAGTATGGCACACATCTGCCATTGTAGAGTTGCAGCTACAGACAATAGGCTGCTGGTTCTGTGTAAATGGTGCAGCACCTTGTTAGTATGCTGGCTGAGGTTCCCCTCCTTGTGCTATTCTCAACTTCAATGAATGGCCATATCCTGCTGGGGCCATACCTCTCAGCTATACAGATACACCCAGGTTATCCAGAGGTAGGACTTATATATCTGGTCAGTTTACCTTCACATTGTGGTTTACAAGCAGTTTTGGCGCTATTCATTCATGGGTTTGCAGTCGGGAGTAGTATGGGCAGACGTTAGAGTTTCAGACTTCACACATCCGTGCTTCTACACCCCCCCCCCTGTTATTATCTCCTCCACCTAACATTATGTAAGCAATATCTCATTGATATCCCTATAGTTGGGCCTTTATCCCAGTAGTATTTATGGCCTGATCCACAGACCTTGCAGTAGGACATGGGGTGGCATGCTACTGGCATTTGTCAACATGGCCTTGCACTTGTTTTCTGATTACTGTTAGGTTGTTAGTTGGGACCCCCTGATATTCCATACATTGGCACTATGGGTGAGGCATGGGCCTTTGCCAGAGGACTGTAGGCCATTTGAGAGTGCTTCAGGCCATCTGTTACTGCATTTCAATATGGGATTGTGGGGGGAGGGTGCACACCTGCAGAATTTAACTTTTGAAATGAGTGTACTGGTATTGTGATTACCCTGTTGGCTTCCATTTCATATTGTATTGTGACCTATCATGCAGACATGAGGCATATCAGTAGAGTACACATGTTAGATCCTAACAGCATATATTTCAGTTTCAGACTTCTTAACCTTCAGAACTGGAATGCGACTGTCAGACCTGTTGTAGTATGTCTGTGTAGGTCTGGTGGGGGGCTGTTCATCATTGCCATCATTTGCGGGCCTTAGCCCAGTCTTTCTTCATGATCATCTACACCTGTCTTGCTGGGTGAGGTTGGTGTTGTATATGTAACCCTCATTGACATCCATGTGTGTGACCTATTGACATCCATAGTTCTTTGGGTCATCACATGTACTGCAGTGGAGGATGTCACCTTGTGTAATGCTGCCTAGTATGTTGACACCAGTATTTGTTAAGAATTTCCTGCTGACCCATATAGCTGTCTGCTGCTATCCCATTCAGCCACCCTCGCATGCTTGCATCCATATCATACATACAAGTATGGGAACATACTACTCCATTCAGTAATTGATAGTAAGAATGACTTACCTTGTTGCAGCTGAGCCAGTATTAAGGACAGTGCCTGAGGGCTGATTATGTTGGATGCACATAGTACACTCCCTGTACATGATAAAGCTCAGGTAGTGTTATGTTTGGCATCCCTTTTACTGTCTGTGTGAGTCAGAGAGGTATCAGTCCCTGGGTCCCTACAGTGTCAGCGTGTGTGCTATGTGTTGCCTCTTTGCCAAAGCCTGGGCATACTGTGTATACCACATTCTGCCTACAGGGAAAGGCTCAGGCAGTTACTCCTCTGAGTCCATCTGTGGTTGTGTGGCCCTGCCCCATGCTGCTCCTGCTGCAGCTGTTTCTGCAGGATCATATTATGTAGCATGGCACATACTATGAACATTTGTCTACATGTAGCTGGAGAGTACTGCAATGCTCCACTGGATATGCCAAGGCAGCAGAACCATGACTTGAGCATCCCAAACACATGCTCTTCAATGATCCTGGTTCATACATGTGCCTCATTATGGTGTTCTTGTTCGAGTGTGTGTGCATTTCTGATGGGTGTCATCAGCCACAGCTAGCCAGCATCCCCCACTAGATGGCCATTATGGGATGTCTCCCCTGGCAAACAACTGGTACAGCTGTGAGCAATGCCAGATGTGGGAGTCGTGATAACTTCCAGGGTTGCCAGCACACACATTCATAATAATGCCCTGGGCCTCATACACAACCTGGCAGTTGATGGAGGGGAAGCCCTTGCAGTTTATGTAGATCCTGCCCCGCTCACTGGGTGGTGCTTTGATGTGGATGTTAGTGCAGTCTATAGCACAAACTACTTCAGGGTATTCTACTATATGGTGGAAGAGACCCATTTGTGTGGTCAGTGCCTCACAGGCAGGGGGAAAATATATGTGCTCATTGGCATGTTGTGTCATGGCATCCAGGAACTGATGGAGTACCCTGGATGTAGATGCCCGTGAAGCCCCATGATATCCCCAGTTGGTCTTTGAAAGGTACCTGTGGCTAGTATTCTTAAGCCTAAACATACTTTGCTATCCACTGGAATGGGTTTCCCTCTATTAGTTTTGAGTGTAAGGCATGGCTGGCACAGCTCAACGATTTGCTGTAGAATGTCCATGTCCACCCTATAGCACTCTACTATCTCCAGCTTATGTAGACTTTGGTAGGTTACCCTGGGTCTGTACACCCTTCTCCTCCCCCTCACTGTGGGTTGGCTGTCAGCATTCTCCCCCTCACCATCCTAAGTCTCTAGCACATATAGATGGAGTAAAGCAGCAGCAGCCTCTAACATATTTAGTTATTTTTGTCAGTTAAAAATCCTCTGTCTGTGTACATTGGTGGTTTAGAGTTTGTGGGACAAAAACAGTCTGTACGGTTGTTGCACAGTTTATATTAGTGTGCTGGGCTGCTACATGTGTAATTGGCTGATTCCAAAACATTCCACCTGCCAGCTATGCTAGTTCTCCTTGATTGCCTACAACTGCTATTTCCTCTTCCCACTTCCTCCCTATTTAAGCCCCGAGGCACGCCACGCATACCCATTGCTCAAATGTAAACAGTTCTGCTATTTCCTCTGTTTTTTTTTTTTTTGGCTTGCTGCGTGCCGCGCACTCCAATTTAGCTAATGTAAGCACTTTTAAGCAGAAATGGCCCTCCCTGGACGCGAACACGCTCTGCATTTCATGGAATAAGACAATACAGCCTCAGACACACCCCCTTCCTTAGCTGTGCTTAGCTAAAGGCAAACATGGGCCACAAAGCTCCAATGAGCTTACAGAAAGCATGACACACCACCTTTTGAAGTCATTCAGCTCTTGTACTTGCACTGTTGTATTGCTGCACCTACATGTTAGGTGCAAGCTGACACTTTGAGGAAATATGTGACTCCCCTCATTTGCATACCCCAGTCTGTAATTCCTTAGTTACTGCACTTAGACAAACCCTTTCCCCTTGACAACCAGTGCTCCCTTGTATTGTTTACATTCTGCATGCCATTGACTATAATAGCAAAATGCAGAATTATCTTAAAATCAAATTTTCTCTCTTTTTTTTAATTTTTGGCACAATCCCGTTTGCTTGCCACTGCCCTAAATGGCAATGATTGGCCAAAATAAAAAGTTTAATTTAAAAAAAAAAAACATTTATTAATGCCAATGGCCTTATTATTGGCCATTGGCATGTGTGTTTGACTGTAATACATGGTTTCCACAAGCTGTCCTGTCTCCGTTTGCTCAGACGCAGAAATGTATTCAGTTACTAACTGAATATATTTCTACTCTGACACTGTTCCTGAACGGAGTCTGGCCAGCTTCATGGATCACAAAATCACCTCATCTGCATGGATTTTAGCAGCAAATGAGGTGATTTGCACCCCGCATGGCTTTCCATGCAGGAACAGTGTAGGGCCGCTCATGCACATGAAAACGGTACTTTCCTGGATCGCTCGGTGGCCATTTTCCATGCAGGAGTAGTTGCACTGTTCCTGCATGGAGAATAATGCTTTGTGAATCCCAGGGTAAATGTACATGTAGTCTACACTTTGTGGTAACCTTTATGAATCCCTGTCAATATTTAAAGCTGCAAGAATATCAGTAGGAAAACTAAAATTAGGAGGAAGAAGGTATGAGGTATGTCTGTGTTGTCTGCTCAATCAGAACAGTGTACACTTAGTGAAGGTTTTATTTAATCTGGCCTAGAGTTTTTTTAATTCACTGTAAACACAACCTCAGAAGTAGTTAAATTTAGAGTGGGGATGTTGGGGCATTTTACACATTGGGGCTATTGTAAGTCAAAGCTAAATAAAACTATATATTTTTTTCTAGTCTTTACAAGCTTATTCATGACAAATTGTGCATCTTGGTTATCTGAGCATGTGATAATTAAAAATGAATCATTTGACTTGAGAATGAACTTTTATCAGCTTGGTTTATCCTTTTATTCTTGAAGGTAATATCAACGTGTCACAAAAGCATGTGATCACAGAAACTCTTTTCAGTGCTAAGACTCCAAGATGTAATAGTTTTCATAGCATGAAAACAAAGGAATAATAAAAAAAGAAATGTCATTGATGCACAGAAATTATTTCCAGTACTTGACCCTACTATAACAGTTTGCATATTTTGAGAACAAAGAAAATAGAAAAAGGAAACCTCTTTCCTGATTTAAATGAAATAGTATTTCTTTATAGGTATATCCTTTCTCAGTTACAGGTATATCAGGTGAGTAATAACTTCAGTTGTTTAACATTTGAAACTTTAGATAGACGCACACACACACACACACACACACACACACACACACACACACACACATGCATGCGTGTGCGCTCATACACACACATACCCCTTTTTTGTCATTCACAATACTCTTGTGTATGATTCAAAAGAAAAAAAAGAAAAGTAAAATTTTCAATGAAAACAGGCCTACCTTTATTCTTCTTACAAGAGATAGTTGTTAGTTGCTTGACTTGTCTACCGGTAGGTGCAGAAGATTAAGACTAAAAGTTGTAGTTCCTGTGGTACAGGGTTTGATTCCCTCTTACCTAATTTCTGTACTGTGTGACCTTGAGCAAATTACTTAACCAAACATTGCTCCCAGGTCATGCCTGAAATGGACTGCTTGTCCTGTGAGCTCACCTCATTAAAAAATGGGAAATATAAATTACAATATAAATAGCAATCTCTCAACTGCATTGTCTGAACTGCATGCTTGATATGAAAGTCTGACTTTGAACTGCTATGATGAGCTGCTTTCATCATCTATAATATAAATAAAGAACATCAATTGGTTTATAGTATTACTTTATATAACAAGTCTGTCTTTACATATTTACATGAACACTTTTGCATTTTTACCATATGAATTAAGTATTTGAAGTATAGATTTGGATGGAGCTAAATCATTTCACTGTTGCTCTGTCTTACAGTTTTTCTTATGGTCCAGTTAGAAATTATAAAAATTGCAATGTCAAAAGCTGCATTTTCTTTTAGTTTTGAAAAAGATGAAAAACACTCATAAAAATAGTACTAGTTCAAGAACCGTGACCATAGATACTCCATGGTGAATAGCTTGGAACTCTGACAAGTAAGCCTGTTTTAATGAATTTTATACCCCTTTCTCTGGGTCATTGTAGACTCAGCTAATAACATCAGGGGAAAAAGTGATTTCTGTGGAAGAGTTCAAGAAAGGACTATTATTTCTGAGTATTAAAATCTTGATGAGGGCCACAAATACCTCTGTTGCAGGGTCCCCTGTTAAAGATGCTGAATGCACACTGCTTCTTAAGAATATAGCTTGACAGATTAATAAACTCCCAATGGCTAAGAGTCTCAGTGTTCTATGGTATGTTTTACAGAAAACTGAATTAGAAGTTTAAAAAATGTTAATCTAGTTTGAATGCAGTCATCTAGGAACAGTCAAAGCTAATGCAAAATGTAAAAAATTCTGATCTTTATGTAAGCTCTGGGATATGAAAGCGTTTCTTTGATCAAGGAGAATTTAGAATTTGCCTTTATTGTTACTTTTCAGTGAATAAGTATTAATGATATTTGAGGTCTTGACTATAGTCAGAAGTCAGAAGCCATTACATCCAGGAAGTTTGTCTTTTAATAAAATCCAGGAAAGAAATTTAAGTGAATAATGCATGTCTTGTGAGACAAATCTTGGTATTTTAAAGAGTGGTGTATGATGGAGAATTTAGTGTTTGGCAAAGAATAATATATTATTATAGAAATGCATCAACTCCTTAACTTCAGTATAGCTATACCATTTTCTGTATTTCTAAAGTGTGGTCACAGCATTTCAGACTTGATCTCTAAAGTCGTATTTCTTAAACAAGCTGCACATATTAAGCATTTTGAACAGCAGTGATTTTTTTTTAAGTTTTCTCAGTAGCACATCTGCATCTGATACTGGAAGATCAGAAGACAGTGGGTTCTATTCCCACAGCAGGTGCATGGAAAAAAGTTTCCAGTAATAAAACTACAGTGCAGTGTGTGTGTGTGTGTGTGTGTGTGTGTGTGTGTGTGTGTGTGTGTCTGTGTGTGTGTGTGTGTGTGTGTGTGTGTGTGT
The DNA here is from genome assembly GCF_019279795.1 of Protopterus annectens. NCBI lineage: Eukaryota > Metazoa > Chordata > Ceratodontiformes > Protopteridae > Protopterus > Protopterus annectens. The sequence continues at coordinate 218,925,720 of NC_056742.1, read as the reverse complement.
GTGTGTGTGTGTGTGTGTGTTAAGGGGTGTATGTCTAGGTGTACTATCCATTGGCTGACATGTTAAAGTGAGGTCCCATCTCTCTGAGTTTATTGTAGGTCTGGTAATTGTAAAAGATGTCACAGCACTTATAAAAAGAGCGCAATAATGTACAGTAAAAAAAAATAGCAATATTTGCAAAATAAACATACAGAAATGGTAAAGCAAATAAGTATTAGGTAACATATTTACCTACTCTAACATTTAATCCATAACCAATACATCATTTTCTTTATCATTGCAGCATTGTCCCACTACATCTTCAGTGAAACACCAGTAAATCAGCCATGCCATATAAACCAAATAGCAGTAATGATCCTTCACTGGTTTTGGTGCATTTAATTAATAAACAAACTGAATAATCTGCTTTGTAATGCCATTTAAGATATGATGCACTTGCCAAAAAAATTAGGCTGGTATATCGGAAAATCATGATGTACTGTTTCCTCCTCAGAATAAGTTTTGAAAAATATATCCATTTACTTTGTTGATTATTTTACTTTTAACTGTAAGCCTTCCTAAAATTAGTGTCCACAAAAATTAAACAAGTTGCAAACGTTCTCTGTTGATGTCCTTGAAGGTATTTATTAACTGCCAAAGCCCAAAGATCATCTAAACACAAAGTGTTAATAGAGTCATAGGTACATGGGTATGTACTAGGCTAATGACCACCAGGGGCTTTATGTGCTTAGCTATGCAAGCCAACCAAACTGTGTCCCTATGTATCATGGGTGTTTATTAGGAGGGAATAAATTAGGAAGTTTCTAGAGGTTATGGGCAGTGTTTGTTTGGGCATTCCTGTCTGCCTCCATCATAGACATAGGGGCCAGATTCAGGGTGAATTTCTCAATACTCATCTACTGGTCAAGTTTATGCTTAAATAGGGGTAGGGATGGACTCTGCTTCACATGAATGGGGAATCTGCTTCAGAGCATGGGGATCCTCTGAGATACATATCTGCCTTGCAAACATGTCTTTTTTATGTCACAAGCAAAATCTAAATCCTTGGATCTAGTTTTTCTGATTCTGTTTGTTTTGCAGATGTGCAAATGGTCCATCAGAGCTCAATCTGAGGATGCCTTGTATGCTAGGCATAGAATACCTCTCAGTCGGAGACAAGATTATAGAGATAAGGCTTTAAGGTGATCCATAAAGGATAATGTGTTTATACTCTGGATTCTCCTGGTAAGAAAACTTTGTGGGTGCTCCAACTATTGCATATGTTTGGTCAGGTACATGCTAAATGGGGTATTATACTCAATGACTGGTCTGATAAGGGCCAAATATAGTGGCACTATGACTTCCTTGGACCTGAATGCCATGTCTTTACTTATATATTTGGTAATATTGAATGATTTTTTTACTAACTTGGTCACATTTTGGACAAATGACAGGTTACTGTCCACATATGTTCCTGGATCCCAGACTACTGGGTCAACTGTTCGCTTAGGGGTGTCTTATAGATGGGTAATTAGCCTGGCTGGCAGTTTTCCAAAAAGGCACTAAAAAAATTTCATTATAATTCATATATAAATAATAGTTTATTAAGATATCCCTTTGCAAAGTCTTCCTATATGAACCGACATTCTAAAACTAGTTTTATGACTCCTTTTCTTTTTTTGCTCTACAGTTGTTTCCCAAAAGCGACTCATGCTACTTTATAGTATAGAAAAAGATATGAAGTAACAATAGGACTGATAAGCAGAATGCATCCTTTAGCACAGCATTATAAGTTATACCACTTTTTTATTGGATTCAGATGAGAACCTCAAAAATATAGGAAAACTAAATCATATTTTCCAGTTCATCAGTGATACTCATGATACCTTAAAATAAGAAAACAAGCAAAGCAATACAGTTAAAATAAAATGTGCTTTCTTTCTGAAAGAGGCTTTAAATTCCTTCTTCTCATTTGTCATATCTTTCACTCACATATTTCTCTAACCAAAAGTCTTTAAAAATGACATTGGAACCAAATGGTGTGCCCAAAAACCTGAAAGCATTTCTAAAAATTCATGCTCCTGTTTTTTGGTCTATGATCACATGCTGAATATATTTGTCTTTTTTTAAAGCTAAACCTGCTCTCCTTATTTTCTACTAAACTACTGCTAGAGTTGTAGACATTCATGTCTTATTTTTCATTAAAATAAACACGTATACAGGTTATGTTACAGAATGCTTCAACAACAACATTTCACCTGATTATCTTTGGTAAATATACTGCAGCATTCTATTCATAACAAAAACAAACAGTAATCCACTGAGCAGGTAGACTTGCTTCATACCTAATTTCATGTCTGTTGTCTCAACAATACATCCATTATCTAAAGGCAGTTATTTGATTTGCTTAAAGAATTTCTTTACATAAGAATATAAACTGATTTCCAAGTTGATGGGCTTGCATTTAGTGCCATACAAAGTTATGGCTGATCTTATTAAAAGCTTTTTAATGTCACAGATTAACAAGGTGATATCCCTAACTGTAGTTTTCAAAGATTCAGCTAGTCTTACTGTTACAAGTAATTCTTTTATATCTTTGTTTGGTATTTCTCACAGTAAATGAACTTACATACTACCCACTCCAACAAAATGGATGCCCTTATTTTAGGTACATTTATTTAAGTACCTTTTGGCTTGTGTGCTGCTTGTTAAAATGTAAACTGGACAGGGATCAACTTACAGAGCACGGCATGGTAAAGCTGAACTCTCTAATCACTGTTTTTCATAGGAAATCACTGTCAGTATGTTTTTTTTAAATGTGCACCAGCATAGATTTCTTTTTTTTTTTTCTGGAGATTTTTCCCGGCTTTATGTTGAGGAAGAGTAGAGTCTTGTCCTCTACATGAGAGATGCATAGCGCTTGCCTCCTGACAAAAAAAAAATGACATATATTTTATTTTTATTGAAATGAATGCCCAACTAATTGTGCTCAGGAAGTTGGTTCCTTGCCACATTGTAACTCCAAAAGTAATAGTCAAGGCATGCATTTTATCCTCTTTTTTGACAAAATATCTGATGATAGCACACAGAACATTTTCTTCTACAACACTCTCTCTATAGTATTACTTCAAAACATCCAAGATGTTCCTTCTAGCTTTATCCTAATCTTTGTAAAAGCTCTAACCTGTGCCATCTATGCCTGGAAGAAAAGTTTCATTAACAGTCTGCCAATTCTCATTCAGTGCCACCTGAGTAAGATAAGTATCTCAGAGGATCTGTCCCTCTTCATTTAATCTATGTACTACCTATTTTTTCTGTAATGTAGCACAAACTGGCTTCACAATTAGACATAGTTTGCATTTATTAGTTTATTTATTTATTTATTGGCTTGAAAAATCTAACTTGGTTAATAACCTCTTTTCATTGATGGCGGAGGGAGAAATGCCCTCCAAAATATGAAACAGTATACAGTATAGATGGTATAGTATTTTATTTAATAATCTTTTAATAACCTTGCCCAGGGAACAAATAGAGCTCAGAACTTTCTCTTTGATTGCTTAAGTTTCAAGTCTGTGTGTGACCAAAATTGGATTGGGCATTTGTTGCTGCATGTGTAGCCACAGGGCAACAGTGTACAATTGCTCTGTCTTTAGGTGTTCAAAGATACCAGACTATACCAACAATTTTGCGCACATAAAAGTAAGACAATTCTGTCCTTCCAGAGAAATTAATTCCTTTTGTGACCATGATCCTCCATATCCACTAGCCTGGACTAAATGAATTCAATACAAGATTCAACAGAGGCAAAAAAAAAAAAAAATGAAACACAAAGTCAGATTTCCAATTTCTAAAAAAAATAAAAAAAACTTCTGCCTGTTGAGGACCTCGTGAGAGTTCCCACCAGTTATCTACCATTGCAAATAAGGCATAAAGATGGTAGCACAGATTGAGCTTCACAATTTCTAAAAAAAGAAACCAAACCAGTCTTCTGCCCACTGAAGACCTCACAAGAGTTCCCTTCAGCTGACTTCCACTGCAAATACCAGTTCTTCTACTTGTAACACCAATAAAAGTTACTTATCTGGTTGCAATTTTTTTTTTACTTTGTAACATACTTGCACCAGAAACAAGCTAGCTAGAACAAAACCCTTAAATGATTGTGATTGGAGGCATTTCCTTGTAATTACTACCTGCTTTGGATCTAGGCTGAAATGCCATAACTGACCCCCATGCCCCCCAAAACAAGATAAATGTAAGGTTACTTCGCAGATTTTAAAAATATCAGACACATTTATCCCTGGAGAATGTCCCTGCATTCTTCCATAGTGTGGAGCATACTTTAAGCTCTTACCATAGCAGTTATATTATGCAATATTCAAATAGTTTGTTTGCTATCTTTTCCTCTCCTTTATAATTTTGAACACTGCCTGAAATTTTTGACCCCCTCTGTGCATGTACAAACTGATAGTCTCCTTTTTCTATGAGAGACATCTGTACCTGATTCACTCCTCTCCCACCCCTAATTCCCAAGGTACTGTCAGTATAATTTCATTATTTCCTCTGAATAGCACCCAACAAATCTCACCTATGTGTAGCCTCTTAAAAAGATTGGTCTTAAAAATTATTCTGTATAAAACAAAACATTTTCTTTACCATGCACTATACTGCTTTCTACTGTTCAACCTCAGATGACTGTTCTTCCTACTATATATATACTCTTACTCATCTTGCAACTTATCCCTACTTAAATACCTCTTCTGTGCATTTCTTCTTCCTATTTACATACCAAACAATAATAAAAAAGTTAAATTTACCAATTTCCTTCATCCTTCCCCTCTCAACCTTCACCCCACCCATACTAATGCTCATTCAGTCAATACTATTTTACCTATAGCAAACTACCACTAACCCAATTTCTTTATTTTCTCAACCCTTTTCTGTTCATCAAAATACTATGAATAATTTACACTTTTCATATATTTCTTTACTCTTATTCAACCTTGACACCATAGATCTTAAGAAAGTTGCTGACTTACCCACAATTAAAAAAATATACACAAACTCAATTTCAAGTTCAGTAAACTCTTCAGCACATTTTCCTCAATCAACATTTCCTGACAATTTGTTTCCACTATTGCACTTCAAACTTTCAGGGATATACCACAATCCTTGTCCCATTTATATGAAACTCAACGTTATGTCTTTACCTCCTCCAACAAACACCTCAGCTACTAAATCAACCTTCTCCAACACTTCTCTTTCTTCCCTTAATACCAACATACTCAGTATATTTAACAGTATCTCAGAATTCAGTGTATGATGTAGCTTCACACTGTCATAATCTGATTGATATTATCCGTTCATGGTTTAAAATCACATTTTAAAAATAATTATATTCTCTATCCAGGACATACAATTATTTGTTACAACTCCACAGATAAAGGAGGTGGGGAGGTAGCCATACTCTGGTCTTCCCATCTATCTCACTGCATTCATGCAAACTACCCATATTTCCAAATACAGCAATCTCAACTTACCTACTGAAACTTAACCAAAAAATCCCTTCTTCCTACATTCCCCATAAAAATAATTCCACTATAATAGAATGCATTTCATCTTGCTCAAACCTGACATAGCACAAGACACCCTCATCCTTACTGACTTCAACTCTGAGTGGAATTCCATTAATAACAACACCTCACCCATAGCTAACAAGCTATTTGGCTTCTCACAGTTCAATACATCTCCAAGCAAAATCAACTAAAAATAAGAGTAGTCTTGATTGGATTTTAACCAGAACTCCAAAAAACACTCTAAGTGACTAACATCACACTTTTGCCTTGCACTAACACAGTTGATTACAAAATCATATGAAATGAAAATAATTTTGAATTTTCCACCTTTATAATTAAATTATAATTATATAATTATAATTAAAAAACAAACTTTAGCTACCCTGTTTTTCAAAACTGGAAAAATGGAAAAATAGAAACAGTTTTATTTAATCCAGGGGGATGTGAAGCATTCAATCTGAGTTGCCAAAAGAACTCCAAGTATTCCAATCTATTTGTCCATGCCACAATGTGCAAAATACATAACAAAAACTTGCTGAAGTTAACACAAGTAACTGCATGCTTGTGATGTGCATGATTATCCTTTTTATTTTTTAATGTTCTAATAATGTTCATAGATTCTTTTGTGTATATATCTCTCTTTTTAATTTCTCCAAGTCTTTTGGGTTTCTAATACAATGATGGGATTGGACCCCATTCCTAAGTCAAAGTATGATTAAAGTTCTTGATATTAATATTGTTTCAATCTTTAAATTTTTTTTATTAAATTTTAATTAAAGTAATTTACAAAGTGTAACAAACATCCGATATATAATAAAATAGAAACAAACCAAAAAGAATATATATATATATATATATATATATATATATATATATATATATATATATATATATATATATACAAAGTCCACAACAACATATGACAATTAACCATTAATACTTCTCTAATATTTTTTTTTTTTCCAAGACAAAAGTATGTGCATACATTTTGGACTTGTATTATATAAAGTCTGTATTTCCATATTGCATACACTGTTAGCCAAGCAAATAAACTCAACAAAATAAAGATTATACTTGGTTTTCCAATTTATTGTTATGATTTTCCTAGCTATGGCCAGAATTGACCATAAGAAGTGGACCTGAAACTTTGGTAGAGAATCTGGAATCAGAACGTTAAATAAAATCAGGGAATCTTGATATAATACAATTGTCTGACCACAGTGCTTTTACAAAATTCATAAAATCAAACCAAAATTATAAAATCACCCTACATTCAATTATCATGTGCAGCCAATTAGCATCCACAACCTCATCACATCTCCACCATTTTATTTTATTTATTTTATTTTATATTAAATTTGTTTTCTGGGAAAGTCCAACTTGATATATGTCCATTTTTAGTGGAGGCCCATGGAGAAAAGCTCCATAAAGCACAGTACAAATACAGTAGGAACAATAGAAACATTTAGAGATAAGCATAATATGCAGTTTTCATTAGGGTTACAAACTTAGATAAAACATTTCAGACAATAATACACACAGTTATGAGCTAAGTCCAATCAATAATTCATACACTTATTAGAGTATATGATTGAAATGCTTAGGGAGAGTTTGCAGGAACAGTGGGTGGTGATTAGTTGGGGTTTAAGCAGGGCCATTGCCAATGCTGTTGGAAGTGTAGTTTGAGGCTTTTCTTGAACTGGGTTAAGGAGGACAGGTGAGTAAGTTTGGCAGGTAGCATATTCCAAGTTTTGCCTACTGAGCTGGTGAATAGTGAGTCCCCAGCCATATTTATGCTCTTAGTTGTTTGTACCAACAGTTTGTCAGCAGAGAATAGTGACCTCAGGTTGCTGTATGGTTTGATGATCTTATTTAGTGCTGGTGTTTTTTCGGGTTGATATAGTATTTTGTGAATTATTACAAGTTGGTTGTATCGGAGAAGACTGGTCCACTCCAGCCATCCTAGCTGAGTTAGGTTGATACAATGGTATGTCCTAGAGGTAGCACCTGTAGCAAATCTAGCAGTATGCTTGTAACAACTAGAAAGTTTGGCAAGGGTGGCTTGGTTCAGCTTAGTGAAGAGGAGTAGGCATAGAGGAGTGTAGAGAATAGGTGGGGCTGAGCAATAGTGGTTCTTGTAAAAGGAGTGAGGAAGGGTTTGATCCTGTATAGGGAGTCCAGTTTTTTGTTGACAGATTTAATGGTTTTATTGACATGGTTATCATATTTTAGGGTGTTGTCGATTGTGATGCCCAGGAGTTTTGTGTGAGTATCTGGGGATATAATTGTGCCATTGTTGGAATTTATAGTAATGCATGGTGAGGAGGATTTGCAGGTGGGGGAAAAGATGAGCAGTTTAGTTTTATTGTGGTTTAATAGAAGCTGATGGTTTGCATAGTTTTATTGGGGTTTAATAGAAGCTGATGGTTTGCGAACCATTTTTCTACATCATTGAAAATATTCTGGGTTAGGGTCATAAGCTCAGTTGAGGAGGAGGTGGTACATATTAAAGTAGAGTTATCCACGTATTGGATGCAGGTGGCCTTGGGAGTGATGGTAGACATTTGGATAGGGTATTCTGCCATAAAAGTGCTTGTTGTCTATCAGACAGGTAAGATTAGAACCATTTAATAGAGCTACTATTCAGTTCCTTTAGGGTACGGAGAAGCAGTTGGTGACTGACCATATCAAAGGCCTTAGAGAAATCTAGGAAGAGAGCAGAGGTAAATTTGTTATTGTTTCGGTTGATGTTGATAGAGTTAGAGAAGGATAGGATGGCTGATGTGGAGTGATGGTGGGTAGATCATTAATAAAGACTGAGAAGAGTAGTGGTCCTAATATGGAGCCTTGGGGGACTCCAAGAGTAATGGGTAGACATTTGGATAGGGTCTTCTGCCATAAAACTGCTTGTTGTCTTTCAGACAGGTAAGATTAGAACCATTTAATAGAGCTACTATTCAGTTCCTTTAGGGTACAGAGAAGCAGTTGGTGACTGACCATATCAAAGGCCTTAGAGAGATCTAGGAAGAGAGCAGAGGTAAATTTGTTATTGTTTCGGTTGATGTTGATAGAGTTAGAGAAGGATAGGATGGCTGATGTGGTGCTGTGGTGTGGCCTAAAACCATGCTGAGAGTTGTTCAGTAGTTTATTTGGGTGAGATAGTGCATTAATTGGTTGTGGACGCACTTTTCCATAATTTTGGCCAATGGTGATAGTATGGCTATTGGTCGGAAGTTTGAGATTTGTTATATATTAAAGCAACTTTATGTGTGTTAGAAAAGTTCAATGTTGATAATTCCAAATGAATATTTTCCAAAAAAGGAGATGAAGTAGTGTAATTTACAGACTTTAATAATATTTTATTTGTTTCTGAAAAAGTTTCTTTATTAATTTTTATTGAATATTCCAAAATGGATTAGTCAAAAGGTATCAATTCCACTCTTATAATTTTATATATTGTTGATAAATAGGATTTGTTTTTTGTGTCTTATTAATTTTAAAGAAAAAACATCTAAAATTGTTGGTAAAGGTTTATTATTCAAGTTTACTATTGGTTGTATTTTATTACTTATAAATTGACTTAATATTTGAATATCTAAGTAGCTATTTTATTTCAAGCTATATTTAGTCAGTAAATGATAAGTTAAGATTATTTTATTTCCATTTGGAGATTGAAACCAATACTTGAAATTATTTTCTTCAAGAGCTAGCATTTTATTAGAATTTAATGATTTTATACAACAATTTGTCTACATAATAGGGAATATCAAAATTAAAATGATTTAAGATGGTGGTTGTTATCCATTACATTTTCAAGCATATTTAGAATTTAACTGACATATGGAATAGAGGAAGGAGCACTTGTATTATTAATGCATCAATGCAATCTTTCATGATCCAAATGGGTTTATTAATATTTAAGCTATAAATTGTATTTGTTTCAATTCTATTATTTGAAAATAAATGTTCTTCATGTAGTGATTTCCAGTGTGAATTGTAGGTAGTATTTAACCAGTGACTTACCATATTCAAAATTGCTGATTTTGCATTTAATTCTATATTAGGAAATCCAATTCCACATTCTATCCAATATGCCAACTAATCCCTCTTTTTGATTTTTGCAGGAACCCTAAGAATTTAATTAATGTGGAGTTTAATTGTTTAATAATTTTATTGGAAGACATTAAGATTAATGATTGCATATAATATAATATTTTTGGTAGAATAACCATTTTTATTAATGTAAGTCTATCTTCCATGGTAAGGTATAATTTATTCAATTTTTCTGTTAATATTAATAATGAACTTAGTGAAATTTTATTATTAATTCTTGTTGTTTCTTTCCATGTGTTTTTATAACATTTCCTAAATACTTAAATTGTTTATTTTCCCAATTAATCCCCTTATAATTTCTTAAGAAGCTATTTATTTTTTATTTATTAATAATGTTGTTGTGTCTTTCGGCTTTTCCTGGTTAGGGGTCGCCGCAGCGGAACTCCGGTCTGCTAATGATTGGTAGTTGATTTTTACATGCCGAGTTACCAGCCCTGACGCACAGCCTTCATCAAAGGTAAGCCCATTCACGCATGTCTCCACGCAGAAGATTCACTAGCTGAGAATCGAACTGGACAGCATCTTACTGTGAGGTGATTCCTGTTTTATTATGATTAAAGCTTATAGAAGAGATCCTTTCAAAGTGCTTTATTGATTTAATATTATGCTCTATAGAAGACTCAGTGTCACCAATAGTTAGTAAAATATCACCTGCAAATAACTGGACTTTGTAATTATACTTACTATTTACTAAAAACCCCTTGGGTGGCCACGGTGGTGCAGTGGTTAGCATTGTTGCTTCACAGCAAGAGGTTCTCCAATTTGATCCATAGCTGAGTTGCCTTCTGTGTGGAGTCTGCATGTTCTCCCTGTGATCACGGGCATTTCCTCCAGTTGCTCCAGTTTCTTCCCACATCCCAAAGACATGATGTAAGTGGATTGGACACTCTAAATTGTCCCTTGGCATGCGCGTGTGTGTGCCTTCCATGGAAGGTTAGGTGCCAGGCTGGCAACTTGACACTGTAAAACTCTACTGCCCATCATGAGCAGACAGGTAATCTGCTGTGGTGACCCCTAATCTGGAAAAGCCGAAAGAAGAAGATGATTTACTAAAAACCTCTTAATCTCTTTATTTGACCTAATAGATGTTGCAAAAGGTTCAACTGTTAAAGCAAACAATAAAAGGGACAGGGGACATCCTTGCTTTGTTCCTTTGAATATTTTGAAAGAGTTAGATAAGAATGGACCAATTTAACATAAGACAATGAGTTATCGTATAATTTCATTATCAAATTTATAAAATCTGTTGAAAAATTATAGTCTTTAAGTATTTTAGATAGGTAATCCCAATTAATTGAATCAAAAGCTTTGTCTAGATCTAAACTTATAATTGAAAGTCCTTTTTTATTTTTGTTTGCAACATTCATTAGTTGTAACAATCTAATAATATTATTTTGAAAATTCCTATTTAGAATAAATTCAGTTTGGTCTTCTTCAACTGATCCTGGCAGCATATCTTTTTGCTAGACTTGAAATAAATATTTTATAATTGACATTTAGAAGGGAGATTGATTTTTCCTTCCTTAAGAATGGGAGATATTAAAGAGTATTTCCAAGAAGGAGATACATTTAGTATGCTTTTTACCTCTTCAAATACTTTTAGAAGGATTTTTAAAATGATACCAGGAACTAATTAATATATATCTCAGTTATTAAGGCATACAGACCTGGAGCTTTATTATTTTTTTAATTTTTAATTTGTTTTTTTCAATTCTCTTAAAGAAATTGTTTTATTTAAAATAATATTTTGCTCATCTGCTAAGATATAGTTTATATTATTCCTTAAGTAAATACCAGTTAATCATTCATTATCAAATGTTAATTTACTGTTATTAATCAATACATAATGTTTTCTAAAACCTTCTAGGATATCTTTTAGATTTGTTACTTTTCTAATTTTATCATTAACTTTGCATGTGATTTCATTTATCCAATTTAGACTGCCTATTCTTTAAGATTTTACAGCTAGTCTACGCAAATTTTAAGGATTTCTGGAGTAGGACTGAATTTTCATTTTTTTCATATTTATAGATACTTTATGGTTCAGGATTTATAAATATTTTTTGGTTAAACTCTTTCAGTTCAAGGCATTTCTTTCTATCATCTGGTGTGAGATTTAGTTTTAATTTATCAATTCTTTGTTGTAAATCAATTAATTCCCTGTCAAATTATTTTCTTTTATAATGATATCAATTCTTAATCCTATAATGTAAGTATGCCTTTAATAAATCCATTATATACATTTATATATATACATACATTATAACATCAGTAATTCATTCTTCTTCTTCTTCTTCTTCTTATTATTATTATTATTATTATTATTATTATTAAAAAATCCATAAAAAATTAGTTATTTTTATAACCACTCCTTAAATCCTTTATTTTTTATTGTATATGCAGGAATCCTTTGCCAATAAATTAAATCATTAGGCGTAATATTACATTTAAAGGAGATGACATTGTGGTCAGACAATGGACATGAAATTATCTTTACTTCATTTATTTTAATGAATAATCCATTGGATGCAAAGATTTTATCAATGTCTGTTTGCTTATCAAATCTGTATGAGTAATTAGTATAATTAATATAACCAGTCAATTTTAATAGATTCATAAAATTTGTAAATTGTTGTAATTGATTTGCTGCATCAGATAGTTTAAGTTTTTATCTTTAGTAGTATCTTTTTCTGTTAAGATGCAGTTAAAATCACCAGCCAATAAAATGTCTCCTTCTGCATAAAGATTGATAGCATCTAAATATTTTTAGTGATTTTGAATCCAATTCCAGGTATCCAATTCATATTGACAAATGTATAAAACATTTTATTTATCTCAATAACCACCAAAACCATCATACCATTTTTTATCAGGGTAAGTACCAATAACTTTGGGCATTATTGAAGACTTTTTCCAAAGTACAGGTGCACCTTTTATTTTTTATCTAAAGAGAGAGTCAATAAGCACATTGCAACTTTTGAATAATAGTTTTCTAGATCTTTCGTTAAGTGCATTTCTTGCAAAAATGCTATATGTGCTTTCTTTATTTTAAGATATTTGAGTAGGGTCCCTCTCTTTATAGGATTATTAAGGCCATAAACATTTAACAAAATACAATTATAATAACATCTTTGAAAACAGACTTGTGTATGAAAACCATTCTGTGATTTGAAATATGGAATAACAACTATGGACAAAAGTATAAACCTAAATAATAATAAACTAGAAAAACAACTATATACATCCTCCTAACATGGATGATATATTTCTGGCTTGCAGATATGTTTATGCAAACCACACATTTTTATCACTCTATCTCTACCCATATCCATCCATTTGCTTCCATCTCTAAAGGTAAAATTATTTACCAGCATATTAAATTAAATTGAAAATGTATTCTCAATTACCATATATATTATAAAAATATATATGAAAATATGTTGAAATATTACAATATATTATAGTATTTCTTGATTAACTACATACATTTTTATTAAACAATGGAAATGAGACATGGTCTACATAAATTAATTCTGATATAAAATTAAACAACGACATATGAAATACAAATTTAGATATGTAAAGATCCAATACTTATCTGAATAACCAGTACACAAAATAATTTCTATAGTTATAGCCCCAGGCAAAAGGGGGGCAAAAAAACTTGTCAGAATTTATTAAATGTGAAGTTTCATGATATATCTTATTAGCTGCATATCAATACTTTATTTAATAAAAGTCATGTATGCACTAATTTTCCTTGAAACTCTTAATGATGGAATCTATATAATTGTATACAATGCAATCAGCAAGATTAAACACAGTCATAAATAATACAAATGTTCTACAGCTAGATGTTTTTGACAAATAACATTGGAATCTACAGCTTATTTCCAAGAATGCTGTAAAGGTAATGCAAGAATAAACAACTGAAAAAGATACTGAAAGAAAGGTACAAATAAAGTAAATAACAAGGAGCTATCTATGCAATTCAGTTTGACTTTCCCGGTATAAGCAAGAAAAATGCTTGTTCACATCTATTTAATTATTGTTCAAGCTTAAATATCAAGTAGAATTTCACCATATATTTCCCATTGTATTTAAATGTAGCCTGTATGGGAACAACTTGGTAAACTTTAATCTCAATCTATTATTGAGTAGGGCAATAGTTAAATTACTTCTGTTTTATTAATTAGAATATAGTCTCTAATGTCACAAGGGTTTCCTATTGAGTAATACTAATTATAAGGTATATAGTATATAATATGCTAGTAAGTAATTGTATTAGCAGCCTATACAGTGAATGTTATAAAAAAATAACAATAAAAACAAAACCAAAAAAAAAAACAAAAACAAATGCACATTTTACAGTATATATTTCTATTTCCATCTATTTGATTAGCTCTTAAATCATCTTTGCTATTGTTAGTATTATTATGTTTACAGTAAGATTATTCTATTAAGCAAGTAATTCCCTTGCTTACATGAGTGGCTATGCTCCTTTTACTTGATTAATATATGTGCTACAAATCTACATTTCTACCATCTATGTTCAATTAATGCACAACGTAAAGAAGAAAAACCACATTAGCAATCTTAGGAAACTATTTATTCAAATATATATATATATATATATATATATATATATATATATATATATAAAATATGTTAGAAAAGAAGAATGAAACATTTATATTTTGAACGGGCATTAATAGTATTTCTAGGCATTATCATTGCTTTTATCTTCTTTGAATGCCATTTCATGTCACTCACTTATCAGTGATACTCATAAGGTACATAGCCTTGCTGACATTAGCTGTAACATTTTCCCTCTTCCCCATGATCATACTACTACTGAATAAAACCAAATAAAACCCCAGAGTACCAACATTGCCCTGTCTTCATGAAGCATATTAAATGGATATTATTCTCCTGCACACACTGTGCTTATGCATGGGAAAATACTGATAGGTATACCACTAAAACACAACTAGGGTTTACTAACAGAAATGCAATGTTTAACAGAGATGCACAACACATAATATCGCATTTGACTTATTATGCATACTCCATGTAGGCACAAATATTATCTAAATGTTTTCATTCCTTTGATGTGATCTGTAGTTAATCTGTCCAGTCAAAAGCATATGTCTTATATTTATATCATGATAAACCAAATATTAGATGAAATAGAGAACAGCATTTGTGCATATGTCACATGGCTTTTGCACTGCCATTTGTCACTAAATTATGCACCAGTAAACTGTGTAGTGAATTTGGCATGTATTTATTTTGCAAAACATTTACACATTACTGCAATATATACTGAATGAGCATCACAAATGGTTGGAATCATACTATGCTGCTCTAAGTTCTGTATATGGTCATATACAGGCAGTCATCATAATCAGATGTGCATAAATTAATAAGCAGTAATATGTACATTGCCAGCCCCTTGACTTTATACTACAAATGTACAAGTGCATATCATGCTTCTGTGTGTGTATATTGCAGTCATTTACATACTGACGCTGAAATTGGGAAAAGGGTATCCATGTTAATAATCTTTTTAACATCAGAAACAAGCTTAACAGGCATTAATTGTATTTGTAGTCAATTTTCAAATCATTCAGAACATATAACTACACTAAACTAAATGAATTTTGCTGTGTTATACTCGTGGAGCAGGTTATATCTCATTTCTTGTATTTCATAGATAGTTAAAACCTTTTATGGTGAATATTTATACCTTGACTGTAAAGGTTATATATTCTTTCTTTAGTAAATCTTGTTGTAACATTCTAAGAAGCACTTCCTGCAGGTTGATTCAAGTTCTCGGAAATATGAATGAATAGCAAGGTCAGCATGCACCTCTGTTCATCTTCCTGAAGCTTTCAGCTACTTTCTAAACAATAATTTGAGTTTGAAGAGAAGTTCAAGTGGGAATATGATTTCAGTTTTTATTTTACAGCTAAAACAAGCTCATGATCATCATAGCGAGCCACCAACTAAACAGAAAATCAGTGGATACAAAGAACAACTATATCTGGCATGTGTTCAATGGTCTAACTTCCTCGAAGTGTGCAATACACCTGGAAACAGTACAGTCTTATTCATTGCATTTTATATAATTATCATTCATTTTTGTCTCTCTTTTCTTTTTTTACTTCATTTTAAAATGTTCCAGTATATTATTAATAAAAAACAACATGAAAAAGTGGATGAACAAACAGAAAGAAAACAAATCAATATATTAAATTAGTTAGACAGTTGAAATCATTTATACTACTGCATTACCCAAATTAAACGCTCTGTTAACAGACTATCATCCAAGCCCCTCCATCATAGTCTGCACACATATATCTGGTGAAACATTACCAACACATTAAAGGAAGTCCATTATAAAGTAGTTCTTATTTAGTTATTAATATGCTAAGCATATCTACACATGATCATCATAAGTTTAAAGCTGTACCCCATCACTTATCCACAGATACAAAATGTTAGCATATTCCATTCATTTACCCCAACTGTGCTAGTATACTACAAAAAAGAAAGTCTTACATTATCATAGAAGGACATTCATAAAGTTTGTCATGGTAAATATTTGAAGCACAACAATACAATTAGATAAATAACAGGTGTTTATTTTTCTCTGAAAATTTTGTTACTTCTTCCTTTAGTTGTCCATCCATTGTCAACAGTATTTCTTTTTAATTTAGATAAAGACCAGTTCATTTCTTCAGTTTTATCCAGAAAATTATTTTTCTTAAATTCTAAGGCATCCTGGGGTATATTAAATGTTTTCTGGCCATCAAAAAGATAAAGTTTTAATCTTGCTGGGAATAGAATTTGTGCTTTGATGTTTACTTTCTTTAAACTTTTGATCAAAGGAACAAATGCATTCTTTCTTTTTGAAACTACTGAAGCAGTGTAATCATTATCAAATCTGATACTTCTGCCATTCATTTTTATTGATGGATTTGCCCGAGCTGATCTTAGACTAAGTTTTTATCTTGAGTAGAAAGGAATTTCACAATTATGGATTTTAGAGCAGAATTGTTCTTATTTGTAATGGTGTTTGAGAGGGACCTGTGAGGCCTCTCTATTCTGAAGGAGAGACCCTCAAGCAAGTTTAGGAATTTTGGCAACCAAGTATTTAAGCACTTTAACATGTTGTTACCTTCTTCTTTTTCCGGCACTCTATAGATTCTTATACTATTTCTTCTTGATCTGCTTTCTAAATCTTCCACTTTTTCAAACAAATAGGTTTTTTGTTTCAGAAGAAAATCAATTTGTTTATCATTTTCAGTTGTCCTTCCATCTATATCAGTCCCTGACTACTATGGTGAGATGAGATATGATCTGACTGTCTTTTGATGATTTAATTTAGTAGTTCTATTTGTTTTTGTCATCTTGTTTAATATTGTCCATTTTAACTTCTAATTTGTCTATTGTTATAGGCAGATCATTAATGCTTGCAATAAGGGTTTGTAATTCCTTCTTCTTTACATTTTCAAATGTGGAAGATTTCAAATGATTCATGGCTGGCTTTAGGAAATGAACTTCTGACAAAGAAAAAAAAACTTCAAAAAGTCCCAGTGGTTGTTTATTTTAAGTGATTTAAGTGAAAAAGCATTCCTAAAGTACTCTGAACACTTAAAATGTCTACATTTGTATTGTAGATTTCATTTTTCTTGTAAAATAACTGAATAAAGAAGCTTACTTTTCTTACTGCTACTGGATTACCATCCTGGCTACACCCCCCTTGTTTCAATCTTTGAAGACAGCCAGAAGTGCTCTTTGCAGCACCTACAATGTACCCATGATTTGACTCCTTTTGCAAGTCATACAGAGTTACGTGTATCAGTAACATATCTAAATATGATTGTAAATTATTTTTATAAGACCCATTTCTACTACTACTATTGGAACTGTCTTGGTATCCTTATTCCATATTGCCCTAGTTTCTGAATGCATATCCTGGTATTTTATGACTTTGTGTCTCTCTCTGTACATAAGACACTGTAGTCACTGGGTGTAGCAATTTCTATGATCAATGCTACTTTTTGTCTTCCTACTATGTCTGTTTTTCTCCCATCTGTTTGTTGAAATGTTGGTAATGGGTGATCCCATGTGATATAAACTTCTTTATTTTCTTTAATGTTTTGTGGCTTGTATACACTGATTTTTACAAATCATTTGATAACCATGAAGCATCCTTCTTGTTTTCCTATCTAATCTATCCAACATGTTTTGAGACCAGTCACTCACTCCAAAACTCTAAGTTAGAACAGGAAAATAAATTGATTTATAGCTTGAATTTTGTTCCTGGATGTCAACACTGTTGTCAAGATTAATTTAAATCTTCTAAAATATTCCTAAGTTTTATTCACATTTGTCCATGTTTTATTGTAGATCCTTCAACAATTCCCAAATATTTATATACTCCCTCTTGCTCAAATTCTTTTATATCATATTCTTGACACAAACTGAAGTTTCCTTGGTGCTGCAGTTTTCCTGCTTTAAAACTTGCTTTTGCGCACTTATCAAGACCAAATGACATGCTTATATCATCTGAAAAAGTTTTGACTACTTGCAGCTGTGCTTTCAGTTCCTCATCTGATGAGCTATGCAGTTTTAAATCATCAACAATGAGAAGATCATAAGTCTTTACACACTTGTTTTCTAGGAGCAACATTATAGCCATGGCTTAATCTGTTAAGTAAGACAGCTTAATGGGTTAAGGGAAAGACAGAATAGCAGAGGTGGCAGGAAGTCACCCTAGAATATCCTCCCCCCTTTGGATTTTTAGCCCTGGAATAATACTTTTTCATTTATCATGGCATAATTGCAAAGTGGTCTGCTACTGTTTCATGGTCATTGTAATGTAGTTGATCAGTAAAGGATGTATCTTATACATTTTTAAGCACTCTTTTATCTATGAATGTGGAATACTATCAAATGCTTTTTTGTAGTCAATCCATGTCATACTTAGATTCTTCCCCTTTTTACAGTTCTCTATTATGACTTTGTTTAGCAACAGATGATCCTTTATTCCATATGACTTTCTTTCATTGCTCTTTTGTTCTCTTGCCATGACTGAGTTTTCTTCTAAATGACTATAAACTCTGTTGGCATCCATTCCAGTATATAGTTTATATGGGTCTATATCATATAATAAAACAAACTATTCAGAGAACACTTATTAGTCAAATACTAGTAAGCAAAAACACTAAATATCAAACATTCATTTATCAAAATGTTTTGCTGGGTAAAAAAACAGTTGGCCAACCCAGGAAACCACAGGAAAACATCAAACAAAAGGCATTGTAGTTTGAGGCTATGTACCCCACACCCCCAAACTAAACATAACAACTCCAAGATTGCACTACAGTGGGGAAAAGGGCAAATCCCCGTTGATGGCTGACTGGTTGTTTTCCCAGTGAAACTTTTCGTTTAAATGAACGTTCAATGTTTTTGCTTATTAGTGTTCGACTAATAAGCGTTCTCTAAATAGTTAATTTGATTTTATAATATAGACCCATTTATACGTAGTTGAAAGTCAAGGTATTGGTCTATAATTGTTAGAGTACTTTCCAGGTTCACTCTAAAGTAGGAGCATTGTTTTTCCTGTTGTTAGCCAGGTTGGTGTCTGTTCAAGGTGTGCATATAAATAGTTTTTACTCATGGCTAAATCTCCATGAAAAGATATTAACACTTTTAACCAGAAGTTAGGTACTGCATCTGGCTATGGTGTTTTCCAATTAGAGGCTTTTCTTAACTTTGTTTCAATCTCTCCCATTGTTACTTCATCTCATTTCCTATCTTGTACCTTTGAAAATTATACACTTTCTTTTACTTCTTTTGTCCATTTAGCATCTCTGTTATATTTCACAGGATCTTCATAAATGCTTCCTAAAATGTATCTATTTCCTCTTTTTTGTTGGTCTTTTGATTCCTTTTACCTTGTTTCTCAGTTCTCTATAAAACTTTTTGTGGTCATCAATAAATTGCTTATTTTGTACTTTTCCTTTATACTTATCTGTGTATCTTTTAAGTTTTTTTGCCTGTGCTGATATTTTTAGTTTATTATTTTCAATAGTGCATGACGGATCTTGATTTGTTATAATATTGCACATTGCTTTTATCACATCTATTTTTTGAGTATTTTTGTTGATCTGTTCCCTCTTCTATACTCCTCTAACAGTGACACTTCTTGTCTTAACTGCTTTATTGTTTTCTGTAGTCAATACTTCCATGATGGTATTCGATTTCTCCCCTTCTTTTCCCTCACTACTCTGTGTTCTTGTGGTAGAACTTTATCAGTTATTAGTTTAGCTGCACAGTAATAAATCCTGTTTACTTCTGTTATATCGCATGGATCTCTATGAACATCCCTAATTACTGTGGTCATTTGTTTATCAAACTTCTGCCTTTTTGGGTTTTATTGACCATTTCTAGTGTATTTCTTTCATTGATCTTAATATATATATATATATATATATATATATATATATATATATATATATATATATATATATACATAGTCAAGTAACTCTTCTTCTAACACTTTTTTTTTTACACCAAGGGCACATTTTTGCTCTCCCTTTTTTGCAGGCATTCTGTAGAATGTTCTATAGCATCTTCCTTTGGCACATTCTCTTCAATTTCATCCTGTGTCATCCAGTACTCTGTCATATGGTGACTCACTGGCCTACCACTCCTCAACACTGAATGCTCCATAGTTGCTACAGTTTCCTGCTCCTTCCTTTGATGTCCAGATTCATGTGAATGTTTATACTGGTTAACTGTGGAAGGCTCCAAAACATCTTCATATGGCCACTGACCTGTTGCTTCACATTCCACTGGTTACTCCTTAATTTGGATGTATATTGCTCTATACTGCTGTGGTGCTTTTTGAGTTAGATTTTCAACACTGAAACCTTCACTTTGCAGGTACTCCATAACCTCAGTTTCTATTTCTTTAACTTCTCCATTACTAATCTCCTTGTCTACTTTTCCTCTTTGTCTTATTTTTTCTATTGTAAAGTTTTCCCCATGTCTGGATTCCTTTACCTGTATTTCTCTTCAAATATCGTTGGTGCTTGTCTTTTTGTATTGATTAGTTTTGCTTTCTCCTTTGCATAAATATTATACAATATTAAATCTCTTTTTTTCCCACATCCATATTTCTTCTTCTGACGTCTCCTTTACTAATCTTCTCTACATTCTCTCTTTGTGATATTAATTTCTTTACTGTGAAATTTTCCATATCTGGATGCCTTTGCCTATATTTCTCTTTGAATATCTTTGGGGCTGCCTTTTTGTATTGATTAATTTGGCTTTCAGCTTTGCACAAATATTGCACCATATCAAATCTCTCTTTCTTTCCTATGTCCATATTTCTTTTTATGCTTTTCAAAAATCTCTAGATGTTGTTGTTTATATTTTTGCTCTTCCTCAGATGCTTATTTTTCCAGACAGATCAATGTTTCTTGGTCTATATAATGTTTTTCACAAATCTGTCGTATTATTTATTATTTATTTTACATTTATTTATCGGGAAAGTCCGACTGGACACAAGTCCTTTTTCAGCAGAGGCTCAGGGAGAAAAGCTAGTAATACAGTATGCAAGTTTTTCATCTGACAGTTTTGTTTACATAAGACACTTAAAATACATCATAACAGTATATAGTATGCAGTATTACAGTAGTCTGTAACAGTATAAAACCTAGCTACATTTACATACAGTATTAAATTTCAGAGTTACAGCAGTTTATATGTGTTCTATGTTGAGAATAACTACATATTTAGTATACTATGCAGATTCACAGGATCACAAAGCAAAGGATGTAATACAAGTTGATAAAAAGGTGGGTGAGAGGTAATGATGTAGAGGAGAGAAGGGAAAGGGTATATTAATGGAGGAAGTAATGGGCTAAGAAAGAGGGAATTGGTAGAGAGGAGTAAGTAGCATAAAGAGTAATCAGGTCTTTTACAATTACAGAGCCAGGTTGCAGTAGTTGTATTTTAATGGTATGGATGAAATACAAGTTGGCATAGGAATGTGGGATGTGGGGGTTGTTGAAGAAAGGCTAGAGGAGGGAAGAAGTACATTAGTGGGAGTAGCAAAGTGCTGGGAGAGATGGAAGTGATAATAGAGCAGAACATGCTCTAATGACACACATTTTTATTTGAAGCTTCGGATAGTTTTTCTTGTGGAAGTATTTTTCTTTCCTCTAATTTCACTCTTAATCTTTTTGTATATCTTGTATCTGGAAATTGTGGGCTTTTTGCATAATAGTAACAGTACATGATTTCTTTCTTATTCTCAATAGTCCACTGTGTTGTCTTTATGGCTCTTCATTGGCCTATCCATTTTTTGTGATCTTTGTGGACTGCTACTTCCTTCTACAATAGGGGGAACCATCTTCCCCTCAGCTTCACCTAGCCCCACTATAGGAATGTTTCCGTATTTTGAGGATTCTACGCTGTCACTTTTGTTTCAGTCCTGGCACCAGTATGCCTACCAGAATTGGGCACTTTTTTATCCTGGGTCTTGTGCACCCAGCATTAACTTTTTGACCTACTTCTGTCCATCATATATGATATATACAATGCAGCCTATATATCAATGTCACCTTGCTGAGATTTTGTGAAAAACAGGGTCCACTTTGTGAAGGTACTCAACATGACTTGAGGATGAATTCAATTTCAGCAATACTACTCTCCTTTGTTTGCTGACATTATTTCCCCATTCAGACCCCTCACCTCTCCATTTGGACCCCTCATCTCTCTATTCAGATTGCTCATCTCTCAGTTCAGACCTTGAATATCTCTCCAGTGAGGGGGTCCCCACTGGTATGGAAATCAAACAAAAATATGTGAACTGCCACACTAAAGGAGTGGTCTATGTAGCTGTATCTTATACTTAAACCTTGTTTTATTTGGGTAAAATGTAGAGATATTTACACAAAAGAATCTATGGACATTATTATGACATTAAAAATAATGTGACATTGGAGAAGCGTGACCAAGATGGTGAGCAGTTAACAGCAGTGATTTGTAACTCTGCTTCATTCTAACATCCCTGACTGGATTTTTACTAAAAAACTCAAATATAACTTTTCAAAACATGATGGATTTATAGTTGAACATCTGATGAAAGATTTACAGAAAAAAATAACAAGTTTGAAACTCTTTTAATTGCTTTTTCCTGCCAAGAAAACTAGAAAGAACTATTTGTCTCAGAATGAGCCACTGTAAGTCCAGTGTACATGACAGTACTATGAAAAAAGACATATAGGCTATACTAATTAGCATCAGTGAGTTATCTGTAAAGATAGATAAATTAGAAAGCAAAATGGACAATTTTAAAGAGGAATGTAAAAAACAAAGATGAACTTTGGACCAAATCTCTTAAAAATCAATCATCACAATTCTTTAGTATAGAAGAAGTAATGTCTGATTTTGATGGAAGATTACTTGAAAATGAGAATAACACTGATTTTTTTTCTGAAACAAAACAACTTATTCCAGGATAAAATAGAAGACTTAGAGAACAGATCTAGAAGAAATAACATCAGGATTTACAGGATTCCTGAAAAAGAAGATGGAGACAATATGGTTTAGTTCCTTAGTACGTGGCTGCCTAAAACTTTGAACCTGCCCAAAGTTTTTTCCTTTGGCATTGGAAGGGCAGATAGATCACTTTCTAACTCATCCTTAAAAAAACAAAAAAGAAAAACACCTTCACCAAGGTCAGTGATTGTAAGATGTTTTTCAAGTCAAGATAAGGATTTAGTCTTAAAAGCTGCATGCACTAATTATCCAGTTAAAATTAAAGAAAATACTATAAGATTTGACAATTACTCTTCTACATTAGTGATGTCCAAGAGAAAAGCATGTGTGCCACTTGTTAAAAGTTTAAAGAACAAGAATATTAAAACACAAATCCTGTTTCCGGCAAAAATAAGTATTCATCTTCCAGAAGGAAAGCAGATTTTTAAAAGTTTGGAAGAAGCAATGGACATTATACAGAAAAATAAAATCCTAGGGAAAAAGGAGAAATGGACTGGATTATATCAACTTTTTTGAAGGGAAATGCACCAAGAGATGGCAGTTAATAAAAGACAAAAAAAAAAAAAGTAAAAAAAACTGAAGGACAAATGAAAATCAATATATTTTATGGTTATGAATTCTTATTAATTTAAATAAGTGCATGAATACTTATGAACAGGTGCTACATATTACTTTTTATAAGGTAAATCGTTTATTTAGTTATTTCCCTATTTCAAATGGTTACTAGCTCCCTTTCTAAAAAGTTACAGTTTGATTCTTTTAGCTATATATGAAATTAAATCCACTTATTTCCACTTATTGTTTAAAAGGTTAAACCATTCATCTTATTAAAAGTTAATCATTATTATGATGAAACTTAGGTGGCACACTTTCTGATATCTTGGCAACAAAAGACACTAAAGAGGCATGTTAAGTTAAATTCTGGATTCTTAAAATGGTCCAGTAGTGTGCTACTGATAGTATGCTTATCATACAATAACAACTAGGAAAGACATGCTATATTATAAACAAAGTATTAAAAATATTGGAATATCAAATAATTAGAGTAACACTCACACTTTTACAAGTTAAAATGGGATCACACATAACTATCATTCTTTTAATGCATGTTTATAATGCTATGTCTCCTTTAAAAATGTCAGTCTTTTTTATTTATTAAAGATCTCATACAAATAGTGCTTGTTGAATCATTAAATGTTATTTATGTATAATGGCTTTTTGCTGGTTTTTTTTTTTTTTTTAGTGGTTTTGTAAGGGTTTGGGGTGGTTGATGTGTGTTGTGATGGGGGCTTGGAATCACTTGTGAATGTTTTTGTGTGAGTTGCACCTAATGGATTATTCATTTTCAAGCACTTATCATGAAAACCAGCTTGAAACAACTTAGAGTAATGAGCACTTTTGTGATGCTGCAGGAGTCCTAAAATTCTAAGAGCACTCCAGGTTACTTCTTCCTGTCTATAAGTAAATAAGCATAATATTTTGAATCATATTTTAATACATCAAATAATACAAGTTAGATAATAAGGATAATACAGTGAATTGCATACTAAACCATTGCCAGTTATTACATACTTCTAAATGTTTGCTATTGATAGTATACTTGCCATGCGATAGCACCCAGGAAAGTTATACTATGTTGTAAACAAAGTGTAAAAAAATATAGTTTCTTACATACATAAAATGTATTATTGGAATGTTATCAAATATTAGAGTAACATTCACACTTTTACAAGTTAAACCTGTATCACACATAGTTATCATTCTTTTAATGGAAGTTTATATGCTATATTTCCTTTAAAAAAATTACAATCTGCTTTGAATTAAACATCTCATACCAATAGTGCTTACTGAATCATTAAATGTCATTCATTAAATGTCATTCCTTTAATACAATAGCTTTTAGTTGTTAACATACTTTGAAATGTTTTTGTTGTTTTTAGTAGCTTGGGAGGGTTTGAGGGACTGATGTATAAAATAGAGTAGCTTGGATTCAGTATTGAATGTTTCTGTATGAACTGTAGCTGATAAACTGTTCATTTGCAAGCCCTTGTCATGAGGAGAAGCTTAAGCAGCCTAATTAGAATCATGAGAACTTTTGTGATGCTGTGGGAGTTCTAAAATTCTAAGAACTGTGCAGGTTACTTCTTCCTGTCTAAAAGTTGTTGTTGCATCTTTTGGCTTTTCCTGGATAGGGGTCACCACAGCGGAACTCCGGTCTGCTGATGATTGGCAGTTGATTTTTACATGCCGAGTTGCCAACCCTAATGCATAACATTCAATGAAGGTACACCCATTCACGCATGTCTCCACGCAGAAGATGCTCTAGCTGAGAATTGAACCAGACAGCGTCTTACTGTGAGGTGACAACGCTATCGAAGCACCACCACCACCACGGTAAATAATCATAATATTTTGAAACTTATGCAAAGATGTCAATGAATACAAGTTAGATAATAAGCAAAAGACAGTGAATTGCATTCTAAACCACTGTCGGTTATTACATAGTTCTGAATGCTTGCAGCATACCAAAAGGATAGCTTATATACTAGCCTATAGAATGACAGTTTTGATAAAAAATTTAGGATTGTGTACCTCTGTTATTGTCTGTTGTTAATGATAACAATAAAATTTAATATCTCGAACAATTTATTATGGAAAGTTTAAATCTTAAAAGGGAAGATTTTTCAGATGTTTGTTCAGATACTATTAGGGATAACATTTAAGGAAAAAAATAAGACTAATTCTAACAGTAGTAATAGAAGAAAAAGTATCAGATATATAAGGGTAAATATAAATGTTCTATTACATGACACAATACTGTGATTATAGTTAAAATATAAAACATAGGAATATTGTAATAGTAGAAAATATAGTATGCAAACAGAAAGAGATTAGAATAAGTAAATATGTATATAGTAAAAGAATATAAATATATCTAAAAAGGGTTGGAAGTTAGCATAGTGGTTAAGGTGTTCACCTTATAGGCTCAAGGTACAAGGTTTGACTCTTACATGGGGTAATTTGATGGGCTTGTAATGGCCTACAGGAAGATTTAGCCCGGTACTAGTGTATGAACTTATGATCCTGTGAACAACTTTACACATAGTAAATAAAATAGAAAAAATATAAAATCATCTGACCTATAAATTAATAAATATGAAAATAACAATTGACTTCCTCCTTGTAGTAGACCAGGGAGATAATGTGAGGTACAAGGAATGATGATTGTACAATTATTCAGTTTGATCAACTTATAATAAAGACTCTGACCACCTGTTAACTTTTTTTATTCATGGTGACTCACTGACAGGCTTTTTCAAGATAATGCATACTAAAAATATGAGACACATTAATGTGCATCATAAGCATGAGCTAAGCTTTGTTAGTCTAATGGAGAGTTTAAGAGATAGTTTATTTGTCTTTTTCAACAAACTAGGTATACATTATTCTATGGTAGACTGTTTTAGGATTATATCATTAGATAATTTTGTTTATTTGTTTCAAAGATTTTGCCCAAAGCTGAAGATTTCATATTGTTATATATAAAGTATATAATACGTTCTGTACATACATTTGATTTCATTATATTTGTGGCTTGTTTCCTTGCATCTATATTACATGATCGAATAATTAGGTGATCAAACACCTAAACATCAGCCATGTAATATCAAAAGCAAAAACAACGAAGGGCCAATTTAACACAGGGAAAGATTTCCCTTGGGCATTCACTGGATTTTGCCATTATCTCCACTTTGGAGGGCACAGCCCCCCCCCCCACATCAGGGGGTGTGGGTGGCAAAGCTTCCCACTTAGTTTGGCTGTAAAGTTAATTTTTCTTTTTTTTTTTTTGTGGCCGACGGTAACGTTTTCCAGTGGCATTTGCTATTTTGCATTTCAATATTACGTGGTCAATGTTTAGGTTTTCAATCACCTAATCTTTTGATCATGTAATATAACCCTGTTTCCTCTTATATAGATGTTTGATTTTAAATGCACATCTGTTAATATCAATGGATTGAATAATCCAGTAAAGAGGGGGGAGTATTTTCAAATACTTGCAATTACATAAAGCTGAAATAGTATTTCTACAGGAAACATATTTACTTAATAAAGATGTAAGCAAACTTTCAATAAAGAATTATTTGGTTTTAGCAGATTCTGGCTTTTGAGTTAAAGTTAGAGGCACTCTTATTTTATGGAAGGACTCACCAGTAATGCTTAAAGTAAAAGATACTTATGTTGATAAAAATGGTATGTTAAGCATTGTTATAATTTGGTGTAACAGAGAACTATATACATTGATGAATTCTTATTGGATTCCAGGGGTTGGAGCTAAAGATGCAAAAACAATTAATCAGATACTATAGCCTATTGCATGAAAGATGAAGTCATAAGGGCTGGTGATTTTAATTGCATTTTATCAGACAAAAATTCCACTCTAGATAGAAAGCTGAGAATCACATTTTCAGCCAAACTCATAATGGCTTTTGTAAATATAATGAATTTAAAGTATACATATGAGCTGAGGAAAAGAAACTCACTTCAATTTACCCATCATTTATATAGACAAAAAACATAAACAGATATTGATATTTTTGTCTCATACAATCTATCACATATCAGACAAGTTTCAATAGTTTCATGTCCATTATAAGACCATAATGCTATAATCTTTAATAATATTTTAAAAACTGACAATGTACTACATCACAGGAGATTATCAGTGGACATTATTAAAACAAAAGGGTTCAACGACTGGTATGTTAAAGAGATCAAACATTTCCTAGAAATAAAATGGAATGGTGAAGTAGCTGATGTATTGTGGGATTCACTAAAGGCTTAATTAGATGGAAGCGTTAAAAGCTGGTATATTAGTAAAACAAGAGAATGGGACAAATAATTCTATACACTGCAGGCCAGAATATACACACTGCAGTTAAATCTAAAACCAAATGACATTATCAGTCAGTCTGAACTTAAAAACTTAAATACAAAATATGTTAAAATTCTAAATCATGAAGTTTCAATAAACCTGAAAAAACTAAAATGTCATGCATATTCAGTAAACTCTTTAAGCTTGCATAAACTTGCTCTTTGATCAAAGAAAATTAATAAACTAAATCATATCAAAGAAATTATAATACATAAATAATAAAACATAAAATAGAACAGATATTAAAGGTATTCTTGAGGACTTTAAAACATGTTCTGAAAATATAAATAATAATACAAATAACTTAGATGATGATATTGTTGAAACTTTTCTAAGGTAAAATATAAATAATACATTAACATGTGAACAAATAGTAAAACAAAGACAGACCATTCACTTTAACAAAAATAAAAGATCAAATAAAAAAGTTAAAACATAATAAGGTACCAGGCTTAGATGGTCTTAAACCAGAACTATATAAAATGCAAATGGGTGATGCAGTTAAAATTTTAGATAAGGTCTATAGAGAAATAAAAACAACTGCTGAAGACACTCATCATGCAAATTTTCCCTTATATCTCCTATTTTAAAATAAGATTAGGATCCTACAAAATGTTCATCATACAGACCCATTTTACTTTTAAATGTGGACTATAAGATGTTCATGTCCATTTTAGATAACACAATTAATCTACTTATACCTAAACTAATTAACAATGATTAAACTGGGCTTATTTTAAATAGATAAGTGCAGGATAATATAAAAGGAATACACACATTATTAGTCTGTACAAATAAAAATAAAAGAAAAAAACTTTCTATCATTAGTATCAATTTAGATAAGGCTTTTGACTCGATTAATTGGTCATGCTTATTTAAAACACTTAAAATGTATAATTTCAAACTGGAGCTGAATAAATTAATTTCTAAGTTATACAATAACCCTTGTGAGTATGTTGAAATATGTTCATTTCTTTCTAATTCCTTTAATTAAATTACAAAAAGGCACAAAACAAGGATGCCCATTGTCACCTTTACTTTTTTCATTAACTATAGAACCATTTGCTAATAGTATTAGATCCAATAAGAACATTAATGGTATCAGAATAAAAGAAAATTTTGAACTAAAGATTCAACTCTTTGCTGATGATATTTTACTAACAATAGAAAATATAGAAAATTCAGTAGAACATATAATTAGATCTTTGAATCAGTTTGGAGAAATCTGAAACTTAACATTTAATCACAATAAAATAAGTTACATTATTAATACAAATTTAAACAATTCATACAAAAAAATCTAACTTCAGCTAGAATAGCAATCAAATGAAATATATTGGTATAACCATTATGTCTAATAGTAAATAAATGATATAAAGAAACTTTCAACAGGTTGTTGATAAAATTTTGCATTTAGTCATATATTAGAACAAATTATTCTTTCCATGGAAGAATGATTAATGCTTATAAAGATGGTAATTTTCCCTAAAATACTGATTGTCTTACAATCTTCATTACTATCTCCACCAAAAAAATGATGAAGAAGGTAAATAATATTCTACTTAATTTTTTTTGGTATTCTAATAAACCAAGAGTTTGCTTTGATTGGCACAGAAAAAGGTTAGGATAATGGGAGAATAGAATTCCTGATATTGAATACTATGCTACTTCAAAAATTCTAAAAGTTATAGAGTTGTGGATAAATTCACATTGTGATTCAATATGGAAACAAATACATCAAGAAATATTATTAGTAAATAATAAATATATCAAAACCAGTCATAAACAAATAGTGCCTAATAGTTTTATCTGGTTATTAAAAGATTTTTGTGCAAATTGTATTGCACCCTCTTCTCAAATTCACTATTTAAATAACATCATTTCCTCTTTCCAAAACTTCACATATTCTAAGCTATGTCCTGTGTTTCCACTTGCATATACAAATGACTGCTTAGAAAGTCATAACTTCAACAAAATGCTAGTATTGAAACAACAAAGTAATGTAATTTATTGGCATCAATTCTTAAATGGTACTGATATAAATACTGTCGAACATTTAAGGGCCAAATACAATAAAGATGCTGAGAAATGGTTAATTTTGCAAACATTTAGAGAGTTTATGAACACAGAGGTAAATAAGATATTTAACCTAGATAAGAAATTGTTCCCTAAATTACTTGAATTCATAACAAATATCAATAACAATGCAATGAAAAATAAATCAACCCCGGGATTCATGAAGCTTGCACCAGGTGCAGGCATAGCATAGGTGGTATAACGCCAAATATGGCCGCCGAGCGATTCAGGTACGATCCAATTCCACGTGCAGTACCAGCGTACGCCAGATCTGCACAGCTCCCGGGGTAAGTATGCAAATCACCCCATGCGCAGTACCGCAGCATGCAAATGAAGGTACATAGTGATTCATGAAGTGGCGTAGGCATAGCATAAGCCTACATAAATGTAAACCAAAAAAAAAAAAACGGTTTACATTTTGACAAACAGAACATCGGAGCCTTGAATGCGGACCAGACTCATGTATTACAAAGTTAACATATGCCAATGGCTAAATGTACAGCCAATGGCATAAGAAAAGATGCACAACACATAAAAAACAACTTTAATGTCATGGCCACAGTAACGCAAAGTACAACCGTACGGCATGAGTGCACAAACGGGAACACAAGGAAAAATATATACAAATGTCATAAAATAGCAATGTAACAGAAATCATGATTTTACCATAATAGTCAGTGGTATGCATGTTACACCACAACCAAGCTGTAAGGGTTGCTAAGGGCCTATGACAGTGTTCAGCACAGTAATTAGGAACTAGTAGTCAATGCCATGCAAATGAGGCAAGTAATACTGAATCGCAAATGTCCCGCCGGCCTAAGGATGCACCATACGGCGCAGGGCTACAACACTGAGGAGTGGTCTGGAGGAATACATGACATCAGCAGTGGGGTGTGCCACTGCAGCTGTAAGGACAATTTAGCAATGCAAATCCGGGTTGCCCATTGCTAAGCAAAGCCGCAGGATAGGGGCGTGGATGCAGGTATAGCTTTGCTTAGCTGAGAGCACACATGGTGCCCGAAAACACATGTGTATGTGGATGAAAACGTGCCCGAAACCTGGTAAGCGGACGCACCACAACCCAAAAAGGAAGTGTAGGGGAAGACAATAAGGAAATGCTGCAGTAGGGTAATTGGAGTACAACTGAGCAATTAACACCTATTAACTCACAGTGGGCCATTGACGGCAGCTAACAAGGCTGCTAGCAGCAACCTGCAGAACAGGATAGGGGAGGTGTCAGATTGCAAAGAAAGGAGGACTGTAACTGCCGAGCAAAGCAAACCTGCAGTAGATTGGCAATAGAACACATTTCGCAAGACAATCCTGGTTTGGGAAAGTACAAAACAAGAAAGCAGGCTGCTGGATGCATGCCAGACAATGGGAGGGGAATCATTAAGAAAAGTTGAGGCAAGGGCAAGAGGTAATCCACGGCAGCTAAATGTAATTCAACACCAAAGGCACCACAATAGCAGTACCTGTGGTAAAACACAAGATACCCTGCAGCTCCAAATGTACATACACACCCTATGACATCATCAGTGCTCAAAGCACAATAGTATAAAGTGTGAAGGCCCCACACACACACTTGTGTATTCCCAAACACTGCACCAGACGGGGAACTTTTACAATGTACTTGTTGGGAGCTGCCATAGCTGTGATACATCAGCATATGTTGGAGACTGAAGGTGTTGTGGAGGATGATGCTGACAACCACCTCAGGGCCCGGAGGAGGAGAAGAGTGTTCAGACCAAGGGTAACCTACCAGGGGCTACATGATCTGGAGATAGTAGAGCATTACAGGGTGGACAGGGACATCATACAGAAAATAGTTGAGCTGTGCCGGCCACGCCTGAGATCCAGAAACAACAGAGGGGAACCCATCCCAGTGGACACGAAGGTATGTGTAAGCTTGAGAATACTAGCCACAGGTACCTTTCAAAGGCCAACTGGAGATATCATGGGGATCTCACAGGCATCAGCATCCAGGGTACTCCACCAGTTCCTGGATGCCATGTTACCACATGCCAGTGAGCATATATACTTCCCCTGAACTCAGGAGGATTTGGCCAGCAATATGCATCTCTTCCACCATGTGGCACACTACCTGGAGGTACTGGGTGCAATAGACTGCACACACATACATATCAAGTCACCACCCAGAGAGCATGGTAGGCACTACATAAACTGCAAGGGATACAACTCCATCAACTGCCAGCTCATGTGCAATGCCCAGGGCATTATCACGGATGTGTGTGCTGGCAGCCCTGGAAGCTACCATGACTCCCACATCTGGCATGCCTCACAGCTGTATCAGGTATTTGTCAGGGGGGACATCCTATATGGCCACCTTGTGGGGGATGCTGGCTATTCACTGGAGCCATGGATGATGACTCCCATCAGAAATGCACACACACCCATACAAGAATGCCATAATGAGGCACATGCACAAACCAGAATCATCATAGAGCATGTGTTTGGGATGCTGAAATCACAGTTCCATTGCTTGGACATATCTGGTGGAGCCTTGCAGTACTCTCCAGGCACGTGTGCCCACATCTTCATAGTATGTGCAATGCTACATAATATGATCCTGCGGAAACAGCTGCAGCAGGGACATAATGGTGAAGGCCCTCACAGCCCACCGCAATTGCCAAGGCCATCACAGGCACAGAGGGATTCAGACCACGAACAACCTGTGCCAGCCCCAGTAGGCAGACGGAGGTGTGCCCAATATGCCCACACCTTGGCAAAGAGGGAACATTTAGCACATACACTGACACAGGCCCCTATGGACTGACACACTTCTCCACCTGCACACACAGTAAAACGGATGGCACACACACATGACCACCTGCAAATTGTAATGTATAGGTGGCCTACAGTGTGAATCCTACATAGGCAGCCCTCAACTATTGCACACACAGCTATTGGAACAAGGAAAGTCAACACCTGAACAGTAAACGAAGCTAACAGCATATGTCGATACTGTATGTTTAGGTTCCTAGGTACATCGGTAGGTACATGCCCGATTGTCAGAGGCCATTCAGCAGCCTAGGCTAAATGTGTCTGCTATTGCCACCCCATCGGTTAACCAACTGTCCCTCTGTGGAGCAGAACCAATTGCGGGATTCATGTGTGTAACCACTGTTCCCCACCTACTCTGCATGTATTCCCTGGAGTGTTAATGAGGGCCTCCATATAATGTAATTAGGGATGTAGTGCCAAAGCATGGGGAGTACCCATGATAGGTATCTGCCACCCCAGCATTTTCCAGTTATGGTTGTGTCAAGGTGTAGCACATTACAGCGTGTGGCTCACTCTGACACAGATTCCCAATGCTGGAGCACATCCATTAAACATCAGTTGGACATACCATGAATTGGTATCATCCATATGTAAACTCACTGAGTTACACATTTGACTGCAGTATGGAGGAACAGCCGTAGTACAGTCCACATACAAAACACCATTAACACCTGTACAAATCCCAGATGACCAAGCGGTAAAGCCACTGACTGTGTTGTGTATGTACCCGGTTATACGTCCTGCAACGTTACATAATCACGATGGCACGAATAATGGATGTTGGATGCAGGTCATTAGAGCATGTTTAAGCACATGTTAGCGGGTTTATGCGGCGGCAAGTGACGGTAAGCGACATTTAAACATGACTACACAGATATGCTCAAAACAGGTCTAAGATTTGCAGAATTCCGCACAGATCATGGTCAAAGATGTCCAGAACAGGTGAAACCAGCATTATTCACCCTTGTACTAACAGTGCCTGCTCTGAGAGGTAAAGCGACCACTGGCAGGAGTAGAACATGCAACCATGTACACAATCACCTACCACTAAGCTACCCGAGATGTACCGACGGCAGGTGTGCATTGTGACAGGTTCGAACACAAAAGGGCGGAGTTCAGCAAATAGTATACACCGCCATGTACCCAACGAAAGGTGTGTACACTCTCTCTCCCTCTCCCCTGTCTATATATATATATATATATATATATATAATAGGGATAGAAAGGGTGATAGAGAGATCTATGTCGATATATACGGATATACATATATCTGTGAATATATAGACAGGTTAATGACTTGTACACAATCATGGAGGTACAAATAAACAGGATACTGCCAACTACCGAATGCTTTACATACCGACATGTGTAATCACGAGGTTTAAAGACCAAAAGACCACAGTACCGGAACACTATAACCACGAGTAATATTATCCCGATGTGAAGGGACATGTAGTTATTGCTGCTGGTGCTGCGGTCCAGGTAGGTACTGTGTTGAAGTGTGGTTCTGATTGCTGTAGTGTGTGTAAGTGCGTGTTGAGAGTGTGGTATGTGTTTCCATGGGGCTGTAATATGTGTGTGTGTGTGTGTGTGTGTGTGTGTGTGTGTGTGTGTGTGTGTGTGTGTGTGTGTGTGTGTGTGTGTGTGTTTGTATCGTGTGTCTGTTCGTGCTAACTCGGAGGTAGAGTATTACAGTAGGTGTGGTCATAGCTGGCCTTAGGCATATGGTTACCACCTGTCCCACTTTGAGAGGGACAGTCCCACTGTGGGCAGTTGTGTCCTGACAACAAATATTAAAAAGGGCAAATGTCCTGAGATTGTAGGACATAATGATGTCCCATATATTATGTAATAGTTGCATTGCATAGATATTTCTGTCTCTAAAATATGTAGATCGTACCAGAAACATAATAAGCAACTAAAGTGCTACAAGAATAAGGTTTAATTTAGGGCAAAAGTAAGTTCTATCCTTTGTACTGACAGTGGGTATGTGTCGGCCTCTAAACGCCGATGTGTCCCCTGCAAATGTCCCACTATGGCCATTTGAAAAGGTGGCAATACAAGCCAAAGAGTTGGAGTCACCAACACAACTGCAATGAGTACAATTATCTGTGACAGAAATACACGAGACAGCTTTCATGTAGCAACATTTCATTACATAGCGATGTATTTTGGAGGGATTGAAGAATCAACATCACCTGTATGCTATCTAGGAACTAATTAACAATGGCTTAATGAATAAGCCTGCAATAACCATAGTATTAGTCTACTAAATGACAGGTCTTCAAGTAGGGAAGGGGCCCCCACACACATATGGAATATGTATAAATGCAGTCCCCACAAACCTTTAGCTACTATGTACACCCACCTACATCTCCTCCACACCTGAAACAATTGCAATACAGACTGTTATAACATCACAAACATCCAGTCACTCAATAATATCTGCAGAAGTGTTCACATACCTTCTGAGAGACACACTTGTAATGGCGCCATGTGAAATCATTGCTGTTGTACAATGGAACAGACGCTGATGTTACAGGTTTTGTTTGCAATAGTCTCGTATCAGATGGTTGAGATAACAGCTACACTCACATGTCGAACTATTTAGTCTAGCCATCACACACAATCCACGGGGGACATGAATTCAAAGTATCTGTGTCTCTCCATATAGCAGTTGCAATTCATCACAATAAAATACATCCAGACCGTCTCCCACGAAGGTAGGGCAAAAGGACAATGCCCAAGTGGAATATTCAATTA
Source organism: Protopterus annectens (assembly GCF_019279795.1). Lineage (NCBI taxonomy): Eukaryota > Metazoa > Chordata > Ceratodontiformes > Protopteridae > Protopterus > Protopterus annectens. Next base: position 218,889,894 of record NC_056742.1, on the reverse strand, counting down.
TACCCCACTGTTGCCGTGTAATTGGCCAATGGAGTAGCTGCACAGCTGATGTGCATGTAATAATTTACTCCGGAAAACCAATTGGTGGCAGGATACCACATGTTACAGGCATCCACGTATAAAACGATGGCTTGCATACATTCAAACCGTATGCTCATACCACAGAACCATTTAAAGAGGAAAGGAGTAACACAGATAGTATTGTACACTCGGACCACTAAGAAGGTATGTAGAACACTCAGTATGTTAGTGTATGTAGTGCCTGTTCTCTATTAATGAAAGTGTACGCAATGCATACATTGGGAAAAGGTATTATGTAGTGATGTCTTGTTGAGCATAGTAATGCCTGTAGAAATTGTGTGTACTGCTGTGGGCCACAAGGTAAACACCTCATACACCACAATGGATGCTACATAAGGGTTTTAAACATAACAATTCCACTCCAGCTGCTGTCGGTGGTAGGGTTTGTCCAACAAGTACGTGCCATAACAGGGGATAGTATATGTTGATATACTGTAACAGTAGGCATATGTATGGGCATATAATGGAAATAACATGCCTAAGGTGGTCCTGCTGTGCAATTATGCTTTGCATTATGGGATATGGTTTCAAAAATGGGAAAAGTACAGTATTGTAATTAGATATGTCAAATATTGTACATAACATTACTGTTATATTATGCAAACATAAGGTATGTGTATTGGAATGTACAGTACACAATAACAGGATACATATGTCTTGTAGTCACCAGACAGTATAACAGCATGATAGCCAATTGAAATGGAAGAGCTACTCAATTATCCATGCACAAAGGACATGTAATAGCTTCATAGGTTCACAGTTAGGTACTATGCTCTTTGGCCAAGTCCATTTGTAAGCCCAAATACAGTGTTTTCACTGTTGCCACCTCCCTAGGTTAGTGTCCTGTGTGTGTGAACAGCACAGCCATTTGTTTCCTGCACCTGTGTACAGTACAGCCACTGCAGTGATCCCTGGCATATATGACTGTTCCCCATCCACCCATCGAGGTATCTCATGAAGAGTGCTAGTGAGGGTCCCTGCCTGATGTACATAGGAATCGTGTTCCAAAGCATGGTGAGTATCCGTTTCAGGAATGTCTCCCTCCAGCACGTGCTACCCATCATTGCATTTGGGTCCATATCCCAAAGCATGTTGCTCTCAGTGGCCTTCGCCTATGTTGCTTATGAGGAGCATATCCATCAATATTGTTGTGGACATGTTCAGCAGAGGTCACCTCTGAGTATGCAGTATGTAAATGACTACAGTTGGGGTTTCAGTAGTTGTGCTGCATACATCATCCTTCGGAGGTGAGTAATACTGTTGGTGTGTTAATGTTGTGGTATTCAAAGCCATTGCTGTTCTGTAAGGTACACTCCAAATGGGGTGTTTTACCCTTGAGCGTGTTTCATAAGTCAGGAGTATAGAGGTACAATGGCAGCCTTTGTTCCAGCTACAAACCTATTACAGATTAGGGTGGCCATGTAGAAGGATATGCATGCCCCCTTGGCAATAAGGTTATCAAAGGAGTGGGTGCTATCTACGTGTGTACTAAGATCCCTTATAATGTCGTATGTATGTAGGGGACTACCACCTATGTGATAGTCACTGGGTGATAGTCGTAATCCAAAGGGGATGTCTATGCACCTTGTGGCATGCTGCTTGAGGATATGTTACTGACACCAGGTATCCGTCACAGTGATACCCTTATGTAGGGTATGTGTATTAGCTGGTGAATCAATCATAGCCCCTAGTTTGCAGTCATCTGGAAACCTATGCAGGGAAAGTCTTTCTGTGCTAGATTGTACCTCAGGGAAGCATATAACCAACATGAGGGGCCCTATGACTGAGGACTGCGGTATGCCAATTGTAACTGATGTACAGTAGGAACTGCAGTATGCTACCCTCACCGCATGTGTCCTGTCCGTGAGCCATTTTGCATAACATCTCAAGATGTCTGGGTCGCTGTGCAGGTGGATGTGTATATTGACAGTACCAGAATGGTGAATGGTGTTGAAAGCCAATGAGAGGACAAGTTAGGCTGTGTTGACCCCCTTACCGTCATCTACTACCTTGGTAACTGTCCCAAAGGACTGCACCAAGTGTAGGAGCCATGGTGCGGCCCAACAAATCCAACCTGGGTGGTATCAAAGGTTTGGAGGCCAACAATGTCTCTGTGAATGCCTTCCACGATGATGTTCTCCATAGCCTTGAAGAACAGTCTAGTCAGGCAAATAGGGCAATAGTTCCTCTGGTCCATTGTGGCACCACCTTTGTGGAGTGTGATAACTGTTGCTGTGTGCCATTCAGGGTCCACAATGCTTGATACAAGGCTATTAGTGAATCTGGTGCCCAAGTGGGGAGCCATGTTGTTCTGAGGTTTGTGTAAATTGCAGCCTGGGATGTTGGATGGTCACATGGAGTGTGTGTTGCAGGCTTTATAGAGAGCAGGTATGAATTGCATAGTTGTGACCACAAGGACTCCCCATTTATCCATTATAGATTTGGGCCCTGTAGGGTGTGACAGGGGTGTAAAATTAGCTGCCAGGATGTTGCCAATATCAGTTGGCTCTGTAATGTTTCTGCCTAACCATTGTATGTCACAGCAGATGTGGGTATTGCCATCGAGAGTAGTGACATACCCCCATAACGCTTAGTGGTAGTTCTTGGAATGTGTCGCAGTAATGTTTACATAGCTAGCTTTGGAGGATGTAAAAAGGGATCCCAGAATCCTAATGAGGCTGACCAGGGAGCTACCCCACCCATGGGAGTGTACCCTACTTTGCAACAGTCACCTTCTGTCATGCATTATGTCCATGGCAGTGGACCCCCAGAGTGGCATCCGTTATGTGGTGGGTACCGTCATGGCTCTGTTTGGGATAGCATGATCCATGCAGTCGTGTAAGTGCTAATGAAGTGCAGTTGTGAATGTTTCTGCGTTTTTAACGATATTGTCCATCTGCACAGGTGTCATGGCGTTTACGACTGCTATCATACAAAGCATGAAGCTGGCTTTGTAGAAATATTGTACTGTGTTTTCCGTGAAGGGTGTGGTGCCGGGATGTGGATAACAAAGGTGATTAGCATACGATCTGAACTGACCAATGATGGGATAACCCCAGGTGTGTAACACCAGTCACACATGTTGGTAATGTCCAGGTCTAGGATATTGTTGGCCTTGGTGGTGTGTATAGGTTGATCCAGCCGATTGGAGTTTATTAATCCATGAAAGTGTTGGTCTAATGTGTTGGTACATGAGTAGGTATCACCGTTAGGTGTGGGGTAGTGTCAGTGTCAGATCAGTAGTTCCTGTTTGAAACCTACATTCCAGTACACCAAGAAATGAGGGCCGTTAACCGCGGGGTATGGTGTGGAATCCGTACCAAGCTACAATTTGTATAGCAGTTCTATCCACAGTTAGTTGCACTCGGATTGCCTCTGATGCATCGTGCTAAGCAACCAGCATGGAGGTGTGTACATCCCTGTGAAATATGGACACACCTCCCCCGTGGGTGTTCCAGTCCTGGTTACCTGACCAAAAGGTGTGGTCTGCACAATAGCCTGTCAGTGCAGGGGTGCTCTCCAGAGCCTAGAAGCAGGTCACAGTCACTGCAGAGATATCAAAGTGGTCCATTATAAGGAGTGCCTCGGATAAGTGCGTTTGAGATGAAGATGTCAAGCATTGAGTAACATTACCCTCATGTTTTGCTTGCCTGTACCTGTTATGGTGGTGAATATGTTATTTGAAATGTGTCTAAAGCAGGCAGTATAGGAGCAGCAAGAGGCCTAGATGTTATTCATAATCCCACGGCTGAGAGGTGCAGGCCATCTGTGCCAAAGCATTGTGGTTTGTCGACCATGTCATTCAAAGCAGACAGATACTGGATACCCTTGGAATGACACCAGAAGCACAAGCAACTGTTGAAGTGAATAATGCTGTAGGTGTACTGTGTCAGCAGTCTGGACTAATGCAGAATGCTTCTCAGGGCTTGGGCGATACCTGCCTGGGCTACAGGATCGGAGAGCTATTGCATGTCCCTGTACATGTAGTCCAGGAAGGTACATCTCAGGGCATTCACACTAACGTGGAGAATGACAGTCATATTGTACCTGTTGAGGAGTGACCTGTGTGTATAGGTTATGTTGAGGATCCTGTTATCCAATAGCCAGATGACAGTGACTATCACCTTGTGTGGCCTGCTGAGTGGGACATCAGTGTGACCGCCTACAGAGTCACCTATGACTAGTGTGTTGGGTATGTTATAACACACTATTGGCTGTAGTTGATGGGCACACATGAGTCTGTGGGCTATAAGTCATTGGTGTTGTGTTTGGTGATGGGGGCTGCCTCTGTTGCCTACATAGAGGAGTATGGAGAGGCTCCGCAAATGTTGTACCCTTACTATGTGTGGCCTGTGGTGGTGGAGATCCACTGAGACTATGTGATGAGTGGGGTGTGCTGCAAAAGTTTAACAGCCCCACGTGATTGTCAGGTTAAGTCTGGGTTGGAGAGAGCATTACCTCCAGCATGGCTACATATGTGCATCTCCCACAGGCTGTAGTGTCGTATGTTAGGGGGTGAGCATTGACTGTGTACATGAGATGATTGCTATATTGCCTCATGTTGCCCACATTCATCAAATAGACAGGCAATACCACTGGTAAGTGACATTTGGACATGCCTGTATATTCAACCATTTCACACAAGATATGTGAGGTAAGTGTGTACAACAGCTGTCGTACTGTAAGCATGCTGGAAATGTAAGGACAAACAGTGTTTACCTGTAGGAAATGAGTAGGATTGAGTGATATAGTAATTATTAGCTCATGAAGTGTGTACATGTTCTGAACAAGTGCTGAGCATGAATAAGCAATACAGATAGGGTGTTGGATAATATAAACTCACTGCCCCCACAACAGGTACACGATCACATATCCATGAACACTACAGAGCCCCTGTAATCATAACTATGATGGTACAAGGTGCACTCAGGCTGCATGTGACCTGTTCAAATCCCTGGTCGTATAATACACATATGGCAAAACAGTTTGCTCTACACATACACTGCCATGTAAAACATATGTTCATAGCAGTCTGTGAAAATACTGAATGGATCACACTAACAGTTAGCACAACCCACAAAGTGGGCACAGCACTATTACCCTGCTGAGTATGGTCTGAAAGACTATGAACCTTAATCAACGCAGATGTTGTTAGCAGTACAGATGTAGATGACAGTACCGATGAATTCACACTGCACAGCATACCTGTGACAGGTCATAGGACATCATCGCCCATACTGTGTTCCACCTACACTTAGTATACTACATGTACCATTGTATGTCACAGGAATGTTCTACCAGTGGCCTGTTCATAGAAGCAACAGTACAAAAGGTGTCTGAGTGACATGTGCATTGCACGCCAATGGCAGCTACAGTAAAACAGGGTTAATGTTTTGTACTCCCCTGTCATTGTAGCCCATACCACACAGAGAAATGGGAGGGCATCTGCATATGTGAGAATGTGAATGGCCATGACCTAGGAGCAATAGCTGACTCAGTGTTGTGGACAACATACAGCATGGGCTTTGTGGGTGAGGTGCGTGACATATGTGCACACTCTGACAGCTGCCTATTGCATTGTCACCACTATGTTAATAACCCTGTACCCATTAACTACCACCTAGGCAGCGGTCAACATTATGGACACTGTGTGTAAGGGATGGTGCTGTGCAGTTTACCTCCCTGAGCTAGTGACATCACCAGGCCTATTAAGTAGTCATAAGAGGCAACACAAGTCATGACAGTGTGCCATCCATGAGCATGGAGGTCATTGGACAGCCATACTCAGCACTCAAGTGACCAATATTGGATCACATATCACCTTTAAGTGGTATTGGCAATGCATGGATGGGTGACACCAGCCTTTACAATCCTCATCTCCACTATGCAGCATGCTGCCTACCCTGCATAAAGACATGTGAAACACTGTGATGTTGGACATGCTACACGTACATATCCTGATCTGAAAGACATACGTCATGGACAGCCACTTCCCTAGTACAAGGGTTGCCACAATGCTGGACAGATCCCTGTGCCATGCAAGTGACATACTCCTGCCATACCATGCAACCCTGTCCAGCAAAGCTGCACATGTCATCTGTCATACATGGTGCGATGACCGCATGGTAGATGTATCAGTGACTGTCTGCATCAGTAATGTGGCACTGATTCACCTGTTGGCGGGAACATGGCTGTCGGATAAAGCTAGAAAACCTTACATCCTATGCCCATACATGGCCCAGGGCATACACATTACTACATGATCTTGGCCATACATGCTATAGTTGATAACCATCCCTGAGAATACCATCCGGCTAGCCATTGTTGTCCCATGTGTATCACATGTGCAACACAGGCGATATGTGGCAGGATGTTGAACTGCTGTACAGTACCATGTAGGTGTATATGGCAAAACACATGCATGTAAAGGTTACCGTGCGCATGTCTGCATTGTCACTGCCCATGTCCGTGAAGGCAGTGTATGTGATGATATGTGACATATACACAGCATCAAGGTCAACAGCATTACTGTGCACACATCCAGACCTGTGTTGATAGGTAGGAACACCAGTACAGGCAAACAGACATGCCCACATCAAGACAGCATTCACATGGAGTATGAGCAATGGAATGAGGTGACACACGTATATGGTGATAATATCCAATCCCCATTGGGTGTTACATGTGTATGAAACAAACATGTCAGTCGTGTCAGTGTCATGATGATTTGCAATGACAACTGTTCATAAGTAGTAAATGTAATACACATGAATGTGCATCTGTATCTCTGTGCATCTCTGAGATGCTGTGACCTGTCTCCATCATTATGTCTTACAGATAATACCTCGATCATGACTGCCGGCATACAGCCGCTTGGAGGATGATGCCTTTATACCATACCTCCATGATAACTATGAGGTACTGTTCAACCATGTGCCAAAGCATGGCCAGCAGCGAGACGACTTGTGGCAGGAACTTCGCAGGAGTGTAAATGATGTGGGTGGCCATAACTCCACCTACCAGCAGTTGCACAGACACTGCACGGACCTGATACAACATGCAAAACAGCGTGCCAATGCAATCGCCAGGGAACAAGGTAGAACAGGTGGTGGACCACCAACCCAGCCCCCACTCACACCTACTGAGGAGCTACTGGCCAGCCTGGGGACCCCATCAGAACAGCATCCACAAACTCTAGCTGCCATCGTGGAGGTGGGTGTCTCCCAACCACAGAGTCTGGAGTTGCCTGGTAAGTCACTACTGCACATATAAATATTATATCCCATTTAGTCGCATGTGTCACTGTACACTATGTAATTTAACATCCTATGCAAGGCATGTTTACACACATGCCGCATACTGTAGTAGGCTACCCTGTGTATGCACACATGTGCATACTCCATAGTATATGCTATTGTACTGGCGAATGTGTTAACATGCAAAGTGCACCCTGTAGCTGTCATACAGTCATGGATAATGATCAAACTGCTGTGTCACCCCTATACAGGTACCTCTGGCATGCCACAGAGACAGCAGTCCATAGCAAGTGAGACAGTTATCAGTATCAGGCATGTGAATGCACAGATCTTTTCGCCATGTGGCCAGTTAACACATGTACACATACTGTATGGTCCAGTCACGATATACAGGTCACAGCTTTCATCAATCACACTGGCTACCCATGTGCAATATATACAAACCAAATGAAACACCAACATGAAACCACAGTAGCTGTTATTGCTAAATGTGTGGACAGCTGTGCATACAATGGTGGAGGCATTGTTCAATGTAGGAATATGTACTATACATCAAAACAACACATGTGGGGTATGCAAGCACTACTACACAGTGAGCTGGGATATAGGCAGCCGACATGATTCACCATTGTGGAATGTGCCCCTGCAATCAGTGCAGACATTGTGATGTGCCATCTGACATGTCCCAGACATGTAGTGGTCCGGCTGCAACATTGTCACACTATCCCATCAAACATACCCCACATACCAAACATACAATCCTGTGTCTGTATAACCCTGTAGATACTGGAGTATCTGACATCTATGCATGTATGTCAGATGAGACAACACAGACATGTGACATAGATGGACATCACACACATCTGGACAACGCATGTTCACACATGGCCATGGAGGATGGCCAGAGACATGTAGTAACACACAGTAGATGTGATGTGTATGTGTGTACACCCTGTTGCACATTGTCTACACATGGTTCAACTATAGCCTTTGTTGAATGGTTATATAGTAGATGTGGAACACTGGACATCCTAACAGCCTGTGCACAGCTTGTGGAGGTGTCACTTAATTCGACCACATATGATGTGTTGCACATCATGACTGTGTCACAGCATGAACGTAGTCACCTGTACAGCTTCCACATACATACACAGACACCACATCAGGCCAGAGATTCCCTTGCTGCTGTTGGACATCACTGTCAGCCGTACACCTCATGTGTGTGGTACATAAATGTCATGTGGGACATGGTGTATTGACCAGTCTGCCATGTGTGGACATTGTTGCCAGGCAGCTAAGAAATGTTAGCAGTTGTGCAGGGGTATCATTGGTATGTCTTCTGGTGACCTGTCACACATGACACAGCATGGTTTAGTGTGTATACACCTCAGTGACGTGGGTCACAATCCACAGTATGTATGTATTGTGTATGCACGCAGTCATGGCTATGCACTGTATGTGTATTCCACACTGTATAGCAATAGAGATGCCTCATGATTCCATGCAATGGCACTGTGTCCGTACTTCACACTGTATAGCAATATAGATGCCTCATACCACCCTCAATGGTCATACACATCTGCTAAACGTCCTTCTACCTCTAGGGCATACAGACAACACTGCAATGTGACACCATTACACTGCTGTAAATGTGTCAGGACACCATTGTGTCAAACATGTATGCATGTCACTGCACACATCAGCAGATTACATGTCATATCACATGTTAATGTCAAGGACATATGCCTCAGATCAGCCATGTGTACTGTTAACCTGTGCTGGTCCACATGGTGTATCACAGGGATTCATGCTTACTACCATGATTGTGTGAAATGCATGGCTTCTGCTATGACACATGATTGCTGTTGTGTGCAACCCATGGATGTAATGTAACTAACACTATTAATGTCTGAGCTGCATGCCGTCTGCTGTATCACATGCATGCTGCATGCCTTCTGTCATATCACATGCATGGTTCTGTATGTGTGCATGGTTGTGTGTGTGTGTGCATGGTTGTGTGTGTGTGTGTGTGTGCATGGTTGTGTGTGTGTGTGTGTGTGTGTGTGTGTGTGTGTGTGTGTGTGTGTGTGTGTGCATGGTTGTGTATATCTGTGTGTGTGTGTGTGTGTGTGTGTGTGTGTGTGTGTGTGTGTGTGTGTGTGTGTGTGTTTCTATTGTAATGTAGAGTCTTTATTTGCCTTCACAGGTGATGTAGGTGAGTTGCCCTCCTACGGTCCATCTGATGTTAGAGTCCCCACAGACTCTAGCAGTGATGAACATATGCTTGAGGAACAGGCAGGGTTGTCAGGGGCTGAATCTGTGTCTTTGGTTGCCATCTCACCTATATCCCCTCTTCCCCACACACAGTTCTTATGCCAGCACATACCCCATCACCAGTGGCCATAGAGGAAGGACAGTTACCATGTGTAAGCTTGGAACAGGAATGTGTGGTGGCTACGGAAGGTGTGTCTTCACACCATGGTGTCAGTGAAATGACTGCAGATGTGCCACACAGGCATATGGCCAGTGCTGCTCGTAGGAGGAATTCTGGCTGACATGCACCTGCACGACAGAGCGCAGCAGTTGGTGTCTCCAGACACATGTTTCAGACTGTAATGATGGCACAGGCATGTGCTGAATGGCAGAACAGAGAAGGGCAGAGGCTTCAGAGGGCTACTATCCATTATTTGAATGAAAACATCCAGGCATTGGCAAATGCTCAACAGCAGATTGCTGACATTTTGGACAGGCGATTGGGTGACATGGTTGGAATCCTTGACCGTGGCATGACAATCTGTGAACGTGAGCTGTCTGTGCAGGAACATCTGGTAGGATTGAGGTGTAGGCCACGTGGATGTAGGCCGGCTACACCACCTGGTGCAGGTCTACGCGAACGAGCTTCCTCACATGCTCGCTCCCATAGTGCCGGTAGCAGCAGTGCAACTGGTGCTGCGCTGTCAACACCAGGACACAGCAGGCCATGTGGATGTGGCCCTGGATGGTCCCATCAGGGACACGGTTCCAGCGGACATGTGTCATCGGACAGTACCCAATCTGTACCTCTGACTGGTAGTGCCCGTGCAACCCCTGGCAGGCACAGGTCACGTGGCTGTGGCCGGACACAGTGAGCTGTACAACCGGGTATGTACAATCTGGAGCTGTCAATAATACCCCTGTGTAGGCCGGATACATGGCAGAACTGTGTGCACACATACACGCACACACCAGTAACATCAGTAGGGCACCAACACCCACATGCGTAATAGCCACACATGTCCAAGTAGATCACAGGCCCTAACCCACACACATGATGTCATCCACTGGTGCAGCCTAAGCCCCTGGCAAACATTATCACCCTGTGCATATGATGATGCCTGTGCCGCATCCCTGTCATCCACACCATTGGTGCAGGGACATGCTCATATGGTCTGATGCACAGGGTGAACAGAATAATGAAATAGGTGTATATTACAATTGTTGTGTACTGTTGGCACGCAGCAGACATACCATGTAGTACAGGAGTAGAATGCATTGTTTTATGTTCACAGTATGTGTCTTGGTAACAACAGTAACAGCATGTTGGTAATGATGCCCTGCGTCCCTCCTTAAGGTCTGATTGCATGTGCCATTACGTAACAGTGTTTGCAGTTAGAATGCATTGTTTTATGTTCACAGTATGTGTCTTGGTAACAGTATGTTGATAATGATGCCCTGCTTCCCTCCTTAAGGTCTAATTGCATGTGCCATTACGTACCAGTGTTTGCAGTTTCACATGTGTAAATGTGGAGTACTCACAGGCATGGTTGGCAATACCAGCATGCTATATGTAGCCTCAACCTCACTGTTAGAAAGGCTGACATTCCATAACTCTCTACACACCTACTGATCCAGGAGCATGTGAGCTGTGTACTACGCTACAGTGGCTGGAGATGTGACATCCATACCAGGTGCCATCACAGGTGCAGCTACATGGTGTGGGGGGTTTACACAGCAGTCTAGCTGATGTCAAGGGTAGGGGCCAGTTGATAGCATGAGGACTAACTGTATAGCAGTGAAGCACTGTCACATTACAGGATGTGAACACACACAGACATACACAGACACACACAGTAACACGCCCACACTCACGAACACACACTTGATAGTGTTGAGATGAGGACCCCTGCCTATGTGGTAATCACCATTACAGTACTGTGCACCCACATCACGGGACACAGAGAATGAACATGTACAGGTAGTCAGTAATGCCTAAGACTGATGGCATCAACAGGGTAGTAGATTGCATCATCTTGAGGGGTTAGGGGCCCTATCTGTTCTCAATGGTAGCATACATCCTCACTCCATGCACCAGACAGACATACATACATACACATACACACACTGGAGTCCACACATGTCATGCACATACAGATAGCTAACATGTGTGTGATACACACACCACCCCTGCCTATGTCTTGCTTTCTACACTGCAGTATGTACAGATCTCTACAACAGTGTACAGGGGTGTGTAACACTTGGGATGTATTCCCCACCATACGTGGCATATATGGTCACACAAGCAATCACACATGGCAGTACTGTGAATCAAACACCTGCTATCTTTTGATATGTCTGACAGACATGCAGCAGAAATGCCCGCATTACAATGTGTACCGACGCTACCTTCGCCAATTGTGCTGCTATATGCACACGGGAGGACATAAGTGTTGCAGGTGTCAACTGATGTACAGTCAGTGACACCCTGACCACTGTGTAGGTTGTATATCCTCACCTTCAATTACCTGAAACATAGATTACTGTTTGCACATGTTATGTAGGACGGCTTGTGACACAACTGTGAGCTGTCTTCAGCAAACATCCATCTGCAAAGGTGGTCCACCACTTTATGTACACACATCCATCCATACATGATGTACATCTTACCATACTGTCAGTAGTTCACCATATACAGGTGTCAATGATGGGACTGCATTGCAACTGCATGTTGTAGTAGGACACAGATGGACGGCAAACATCAGCTACTGCTCATGCATGGTAGCTGAATGCACACCACTACATGTACATGTGTATAGGTCCAACATTCCTGTCATGTAGCCATGTTTGTATGCATAGCAACTGGTGAACATGTGTGACATACATGACACATGGAATATTCTATGATATGATAGTTGTCATGGGTAACCAGTACAGAGGGAATATTAACTCAGTCAACATTGCTACCGTATGTACTGATAGCATTCAACAGCCATGGACCCACCTTCCATGTGCATGCGTGTAATCGCTGTAACCACGTGTCTGCATGAAGGACAGCAGTAGCTATGCTATGTACATATGTGTCGTGTGTGTGTGGGGCATGTACATATCCATGGTGGGTCACATCCAAACATTGGGTGTGTTGCCTGGTGTACAGCAACAGTTATCTGTTACAGCTGTATAAGACCCAGGGCCCCTGTTATGTGTACAGCTGACCTGGGTATGAATAGTGGTATGAGTGCATTTCCTAACATAAGATGGAACCCTGTCAGTACATGGGTTGCCTGCACAGTTGCTGTAGAGCTAGGTACAGTCCACTGGTCATGCATAACATGGTGTTGTACTAATGTATGGATGTGTGTTGCTGGTCCAAGGACATGGTGATGTATGACGGCTACATACTACAGTGCGGCATTTACCACTGTGATCTGCAACTGACACATCTGTGATGGCTTTTGAGAGTGTACTGGGCAGTACATGTGAGTGGCCTTCATATGTGTGGGGACACTAACACCTGGAGCGGTCCATAACGATCTTATGGCCCACATGTCTGTATCTGAGGTATACAGTGGTAGTGCTATCTTGCACAACTGAGCCTTATACCAGGTGTTCCTCACTGCACAGATGTCAGTATTCCCCATTGTTGGAGCTACATTGGCAGCTATGATTACGAACACTACACATCTAGCACTATTTAGCATACACATACAATGCAGTTGTCCTGTAGGTGTCAGGGTGTTTACCTGGTCCCAGGTTCTTCATCTATGTCTGGTATTACATGTGTGAAGTACCCACTCCTGCCAGGACAATGCCCCAGGTGGTATTAGTGTGCCAGGTTTAGATTGGTACAGCTAAGGTGATTGGTACAGCTAATGTGACGGACAGCAGCAGACGTTGTGTAGAACACCGGTGTCAGACATATGTCGTACAGCGCTCATCATGCTACCAATGATTACTATCGTCACACTGTGCCCTTCCCTGTTTAGAATCTGTGTGCATACAAGTCAGCCCTTCGCTACTAAGTGTGTGAGCATGCCCAGTTCACCGTTGTGTAGATGGACACATAGTGCATTCCAGACTGACGTGTGCTACTAAGTGTGTGGGCATGCCCAGTGACACCTTGTTTGCCTCTGTGTATGGGCATGACCATTGTTATACTGTATAGCGATAGTGGTCATCCAAACAACAGATGGCCATACCCCACCTCAGGATGGATTCTTACATTTAACACACTGGTTCACAGGTATGTACACTGTAACTGCCAGCATTCATGTCAATGTCTGCATTCCTAGAAGGTCATATTGACTGTCTTGAAAGGTGTACTGTCTGTGGCACATCTCGTATCTATGTAGCATTGTAATAGTGCTCCGTAGATATCCAGTTGTCCTGCTCACACCACTGCTGTGTGTTCATCTCCGTCTGCCTTGGGACACTAATATGCTTTTAGACTGATCACACTTGATACAATCCCCATCGGCGTCTTTGCCTTTGCTGATGATGTCACCCACCTAGAAGTATGCATCTGGGAGTGCTGTTATCCAGTAATCTCAGTAGCACGTTCTGTAACTGTGTAATGCTATAGTGTGATAAAGTAATCAGGTCTATGTTCTAATCCCAGCCCTGCCGTATGTTTGTGTGTGTGTGTGTTCCCAGCTGCCTGGGGACCGAGTAATGCTTTTAGACAGCTCACTCTCCATACAATCCCTATCGGTGTCTTTGCCTTTGCTGATGATGTCACCCACCTAGAAGTATGCCTCTGGGAGTGCTGTGATCCAGTAATCTTGGTAGCGAGTTCTGTAACTGCGTAATGCTGTAGTGTGATAAGGTAGTCAGGTCTATGTTCTAATCCCAGCCCTGCAGTGTTGTGTGTGTGTGTGCGTTTCCAACTGCCTGGGGACAGAGTAATGCTTTTAGACAGCTCGCTCTCCATACAATCCCTATCGGCGTCTTTGCCATTGTTGATGATGTCACCCACCTAGAGGTATGCCTCCGGGAATGCTGTGATCCAGTAATTTTGGTGGTGCGTTCTGTAACTGTGTAATGGCGTAGTGTGATAAGTTAGTTAGGTCTATGTTCTAATCCCAGCCCTGCCGTGTATGTGTTTCCAGCTGCCTGGGGACAGAGTAATGCTTTTAGACAGCTCACTCTCCGTACAATCCCTATCGGCGTCTTTGCCTTTGCAGATGATGTCACCCACCTAGACGTATGCCTCTGGAAGTGCTGTGCTTCAGTAATCTCAGTAGCGCATTCTATAACTGTGTAATGCTGTAGTGTTATAAGGTAGACAGGTCTATGTTCTAATCCCAGCCCTGCCATGTGTGTTTCCAGCTGCTTTTAGACAGCTCACTCTCTGTACAATCCCTAGCGGTGTCTTTGCCTTTGCTGATGATGTCACCCACCTAGAAGTATGCCTCTGGGAGTCCTGTGATCGAGTAATATCGCTGGCGTATTCTGTAACTGTGTAATGCTGTAGTTTGATAAGGTAGTCAGGTCTATGTTCTAATCCCAGCCCTGGTGTGTGTTCTTTAACTGTGTAATGCTGTAGTGTGTTAAGGTAGTTAGGTTTATGTTCTAATCCCAGCCCTTGTGTGTGATCCAGTAATCTCAGTAGCACATTCTGTTACTGCGTAATGCTGTAGTGTAAAAGAGTGTTGGTATCTGTGGGTGGCTAGCGTCAAGATGTGTTGAGTGTGTTTTGTTGCTTTCCTATATAGTGTTCACAGATCTCATAATCGCCCAAGACACTGAGTTGCCAACACATGCAGTCGCCAGTAGGTCTGGTGAGTAAATGTCAGCAGCCCAACTCTTACCCTTATGACAGTCTGACCCATGTGACGCAACAAAACACACTTGCCTTGATAGTAACACCACTACATAATGCAGGTGGCACATGTGGTTTCCTTTTCATTCTTGTGTAATGCTCTGGTGTCGTGTGGTCCGCTGTTGTGATATAAATGCAATATCTACATATGTGTGTGTATATGTATATGTGTGTGTATGTATGTATGTGTATATATATATATATATATATATATATATATATATATATATATATATATATATATATATATATATAATATAAATAATTTATGTAGATATAGATAGATAGATAGACATAGATATATACATATATGTATGTGGACATTAGCACTATTGAATGTTTGTGCTGGCTGATCTATACGTGATCACCTCGGATGTATGTATATCTGCCATGGCATAGTGGTAAAGCACATCATCTGTGGTGTGCAGGGTCCGGGGTTCTAGTCGTGTAGAAACTGGTTATTTTGTTGCTGGGAAGACCAAGGGACATCAAATACTGCGATAGTAAGGCACCTTTAACCAGTTGTGTATGGATCTGAGCGACAGTAAGGAGTGGTTATTAATATGGAGGGTCAGTATGGGTCATATAACTATGCATTAGAAGACTATACTATGCAGATGAGGTTGACAATAGTGAATTCTGTTTATCCCCAGGGTGTGATGCAGATCCCAGGAGTGTATGTGTGTAGATAGCCGGGTGCAGGGGTTGAATATAGGTGTAAGCATGGGAGGGGGGTCAGGCATACTGTACGTACTTTGGAGACCTGTGCCTCAGGACTGCTCCTGCCTTAGCACGCCTAAGCTAGGGGTGTGTCTATACCTGCCTGGTGAAATTGGGAGAGACAACAGCATTAGTGGAGTAGTCAAGGTGAACAGGCTGCACAAACAGGTGATGTTCAGCACAATCAGCAGATTACATGGCCAGCCTGCCCCAGAACACTATGCTAATGTGAGCAAGCACCATACACGCAGGTTTCTTCCACACTCTACACCACCGGTGTATACATGCGGGGACATTTCACAACACAGTCCAGCCAAATGAGAAGGGCTGCAGCAGGCTACATAGACCAACATGTGCAGGAGGCTGAGGGTGGTGAGGATGTGTATGCTGCCAAACAACCCTTAGTGAGGTGACATAAGACTTTACACACCCAGGGTAACTTTCCAGGGGCTACATGAGCCAGAGACAGTGAAGCGCTATGGGGTGGACAGACACCTCCTACAGCAGCTTGTTGAGCTGTGCCGGCCACACCTGACACATCGAACAGGCCGAGGGAAACACATCACAGTGGATACCACGGTATGTGTTGGCATAGGAATACTAGCCACAGGTACCTTCCAAAGCACAACTGTGGCTATCATGAGGATCTCACAGGCATCTGCATCTGGAGTATTGCACCAGTTTACAAACGCCATGTCAACACATGGTAGTGAGCACGTACATGTCCTCAACACACGTGATTTGTAGACCAGCAATATGCGTCTCTTCCACCACATGGCTGACTACCGTGGGGTACTGTGTGCTATAGCCTGCACCCTCGTATGCATCAAAGCACCACCCGGTGAGCGGGGTGGGGCCTACATCAACTGCAGGGGCATACCCTCCAATAGCTAGGTCATATGCGATGATCAGGGCATTACACTGAATGTGTGTGCTGTCTGCCCTGGAAGCTATGATGATTCAGATATATGGCATCTGACACAGCTGTACCACACCTTTGCCAATATGGACACCCCCTGCCATCTCCTAGTGGGGGATGCTGGGTAAGCACTGGAGTCGTGGCTGATGACACCCATCAGCAATGCACACACACCTGAACAATCACACCATGATGAGGCAGATGCACAGGCAAGACATATAATTGAGCATGTGTTTGGGATGCTCAGGTCACGGTTCTGGTGTCTGTACACATCCGGTGAAGCCCTGCAGTATTCACCAGCTACATGCACCCGAATTGTTATGGTATGTGCTATGCTACGCAATCTGATCCTGCAGTGACAGTTGCAGCAGGAACAGCATGGGGCAGGGCCACACAGCCCCCCACCAGTGCCAAGGCCTGTACAGGCACAGTGTGACTTGGAGGAGGTACTGCCTGAGCTGGACACAGTAGGCGAAAGGGCCGAGCACAGTATGACCTGCCCTTAGCAAAGAGGCAACACATGACATATGCACTGACACAGTAGGTACCCAGGGATTTCACCCTCTCTGACTCACACAGACAGTACAATGGATGCCAAACACGACACTACTGGTGCTCAACCATGTATAGGAAGTGCACTGTGTGCATCTGACATAGGCAACCCTCCACCACCGTCCTCAGGTCCGGAACAACCCCAAGGTAAGTCAATCGACCTAACACTTGGCAGTTGTATTAGAATGTGTATTTACCCATTGCTATGGTATGCATTTGTGCATACAAGGGTATTCGGTGGCCGACTGTTAGGGCAGCAGACAGTACACGTCCATAGTGGCACCATGACATGTGTAGCACATACCGGGGTCACAATAGTAGCCAGTAGTACACAGGGTGTCCTAACCCACTGCAGGTTATGGGCTGAACATCGTGTGTGTCCATACAGCCCACGCAAGTCTCATACAGCTGGAGAGGTGTATACCAATACCAACAAATGCTGTACAATGGCCTCTGGATATGCCCAATGAATGACCCCAATCCCCACAGACACACACAGACCACAGCAGGACAGCCAGTTGGATGTAGGTTGTGAAGGCTAGGACATCCGACGCCACTATGCTGGTTATTAAAGCTGGGATCTGATGTACACTGGTATCCTACAACCAGCATTTTAGGTAGGTACACACACTGAAATGGAGTACCTGGCATACTAGTACAGTAGTGGCAAATGTGTACAACTGTCAGCTGTGCCCCCCTTCCTACATACACATGTGAGAGTCATGTGCGCCACCCCCGGTGTTGAGTAGGACTGTGGATACAGTTGGATGTCCCCCCATGCTGTGCAGAAATGTAGCAACTGTCAATGCCACTTGACCGTTAGCTACCCTGCAGACACAGCATGCCACCTGTCGGTGTACAAAGCAGGGGTCGGCACCAGAGTACTGACTATCTGGACATGTGACACATGCGATCCAGTTGACCATACTTGGCATGCTCATACACATGAAGGTATGACGGTAATGTCAGTCGACAACCTGCGTAACAGTCATACTGGGCATGCTCACACACTGACACACAGGACAGCCAGGTCTGCTAACAGCAGTGGTCCGGACATATCTGCCAGTACATTGCTATACTGTTGGATGACTGTGCTGTATGGTATGTGTGCGGTACTGTCTATTGTCTGTACATATGCCATGCTGTATTGGCAATTCACATTAGCTGTGTGTGCAGGGTATTGCTACCAACACGTGCAAAGGAAGGTTCTCTGTTTGCGGCCAGAATGATGCCTTTGGATACGGAGTGGGTAAGCCACATTCCAGCAGGTGGGAGCGATTGTGCATGGGTTTGCATGGTGTTAAGCACTGCTGACCTCTGGTTACAGCTCCTTATAGTCGTTTAGAATCCACATTTCTTAAACGGTGCACTACTGGCATACTGGTAGACAAACACGGAAACACCCGCTTGCTCACCGACATTTGTGCTGACATTTGTCACTCACGCTGGGTGGCCGCGATCCCTTGTGATGCCTATTACATCAGACTACATGATTACAGTATCGGGTATGTTTAGCCATTATGCGACGGCAGGCGTTCGACTGTACGGACTCGGCGGCCTGTCCAGTGACACAATCATATTATATGCGTGTTCCTCATAAATCTGCTCTCATCTGGCTGATAAATGGGAACCGGTACTCTGCAATGCTGACATGTAAATGTTATTTGGGAAATGCGGCTCTCTGCCAGGCCATGCTACCGCATACCTAATGTAGGTTGTCCACCTTTTAGATTGGATGACGGGAGACTCTAGGAGTAACACCTTTCCCACTTTGCATGGGACAGTCCCTCATTAGGCATATGTGTCATGCAACAATACTCTAGCCATTGCAACTGTCCTGATTAAAGGACATTCTTATATTCTACGTGTCTGTAATAGTTGCATGTAACGGTTATTGTATACATGACACGTCAATATGTTATGTGAAGTAGCATAAGCAACTTGATTGCTGCTAGACTAAGCTTCGTTTTGTGCTAATATGTATATTTCTGTACTATGCATAGCTGTAGGCATGTTCTGCCCTGGTACGTCTGACATTTCTACAGAGCAGGTCCCACTTTGGCCATTAGGAATGGTGGCAGCCCTGTAGGACCTATCTGTAGAGCTATCACATTTGGCAAGGCAACACATACCCACAGCCAGTAGTAAACTGACTACTTCACCAGTTTGCTTACGTTAAGGTTATTCTTGTAGCATTATAGTTGCTAATATTGTTTCTTATAACATGTAGTTGTTTCTGCTACAACAAAATCATTTTATGACCCCACTACACACAATATATGACCTCCTTTCCCGAAATCATAGGCCATGTGCCATAACATTCATTTTGCAGGACACATCTGAGCAGAGTGGTGTGTCCCTCACAAAGGCGAACAGGTGGTAATCCAAATCTATTATGCTGTCATCTACCTAAGGTGGTCAGCGGAATATGCACTTTCCGTCACTAGCAGACCTCACATACCAATGGGGGAGAATGAACACTGCATCAGGGACACTGCATAACACCCTGAGGTACACATTTAGATGATTGGTTCTATTAACCGGACACATTGACAGTCACAGGACATATGTATTCATTCACATTTGTCGAGGTACATGCTGTTTATGACTCGTACATGTTGTCATCAGTCATTACCTGTATTCCACCACCTGTCCACCTAATATCACTAGTTCTGTAAGTGTTTATTTGGACTTTGTTACATTCTGATTCATAAATATGGACGTCCATGCTAATCGGGTACACGGCACTGATATAGCCCCTATGTGTTCCCCCAATGCTTTACAGACTATCCATTAGATGTGCTCTTCAGGTTTGTGAGGTATAGGCATCTGCTATGCCCACATAGGAATATTAATTACTTCCACTGGGTGGGCCTACTACATCTCTGCCAACCAGCACCTGCACACATAGGCCCATTATTGCATACCCATGATTCACCTACCTGGCACCCCTCTACAGCACTCATGACATATACTTACTGTGAGCGCAGCTGGGGTATGAGCACACCCCTACACATTGCCCACTCTCCCCATCTCGGGACACATGTCGTACGTTTTTTCAACCCATATGTTATTACACTTGCACAACCTACTGTTCCATGTACACCTACATCCTGCTCGCATCGATAACCACGGGTTCACATGTAAAGTACATTTTTGGTGTTCCGCAAGGGACCCTGCTATCCATGTTTAAAGAATAGACCTTGCAGTTCTCTCCCACTGGTACTTTCCTGCCAGTGGTTTGAACAGCAGCAGTGTATTTATCTTTATTGCTTGTCTGTTTATTGGACCTCCCAGTAACACATGCCCGGTCTGAACATATGTTACCCGTAATTGCTATAAAGTAACCTAATTATGTGCATGTGTATATCTACAATGACATATATATTTGTTTTGTGTGTATATGTGTATATATCAATAACTGTTGTATGTGTATATATATATATGTGTGTCTATATATATGTATATATATATATATATATATATATATATATATATATATATATATATATAT
This sequence comes from Protopterus annectens, assembly GCF_019279795.1. Taxonomy (NCBI): domain Eukaryota; kingdom Metazoa; phylum Chordata; order Ceratodontiformes; family Protopteridae; genus Protopterus; species Protopterus annectens. The sequence goes on along the minus strand of NC_056742.1, from coordinate 218,868,778 downwards.
ATATATGTATATATATATATATATATATATATATATATATATATATATATATATATATATATATATATATTTGTGTGTGTGTGTGTGTGTGTATGTATATATATCTATATATATATATATATATATATATATATATATATATATATATATATATTTATATATATCTATACATACATCTATGTGTCTGTTAACCAATACATTTCCCAGACATACCCACTTACACATGCGTATTGGGTTTTATCTCTGCTTCAGCAGCATACTATTGCCTTAGTCATTATGACACCGACTCTTCACTCCATTTAACTTGTAATCAGTATACAGCACATTCTACAGCGGACAGAAGTCGCATTTTTTTCATGTCTGGAGTACCGCTGTTAAGTGTGATGTGATACAATATCATTTGACCTATTTCTCATCTGCACAGCCTATTATTCCTGCTACTGTATTTGTTTCTGTGCACATTCATATTATTTATGTTAATAAATGGAGTGCATGTGTTACAGAGAATGTACTTCAACATATTGATGTCTGCATGTGCGTATGCATATATACCTATTACGTAATAGCTGACCTTTTAGGGCCGCTCCATTGGAACTGGCGCAACCAACCCTGGCACTCCTGTGTCCATAATCACATAGCCATAGTTTCTCCATCCGACCCGTGTTGAGTTTCCACATGTAACAGCCATTATCCACCTGATATCGCAGCCATGACACACCTTTACACATTGCCCTCTCCAGAGCGTTGGAGCCCTACACACATTTTGTACTGCCTCATGTATTCACAGGGTCTCCCTCCATTTATATTGGTCCGTACGTGCCTTTCCTGGTGTTAGGGAATATGAACATTTTGCAGGTTACAAGTGTAGGTGGTCACAGCATGAACTACATTCCGTCTGTGTGTAATGTTGACGTAGCACTTCAGTGAAATTATGGCTACTGGTATAACCCTGCCTCTGGTGTGAATAGCGGTGCTCTACTCACTGTTGTTCAGCTTTATCTGACATACGCTGCAAGCACTTTATAATACCTTGGTTGCTCTAGAGTCCCTTCACAACCCTTATGTATGTTTTCGTCTTTTGGCGTTGATTTTATATATATATATATATATATATATATATATATATATATATATTTATATATATACTTGCAGATTTCTTTTATGTCTGTGGATATTTATCATTTATCTATACACACATATCTATATATATATATATATATATATATATATATAAAAAAAAATATATATATATATATACATAGTTATATATGTATATATATATATATATATATATATATATATATATATATATATATATATATATAGAAGTTACATCTATACAAAACATACATTTGCTATGCTGGGAGCTGCTTCCACCCATGCAGGTGCACTTGCATCTCCTTATTGTGAGTTACATATGTTTACTGCCACTTCTTTGTGCTTACATGTGCCTTATTCCTTATGACAGTACCACTTTGATTGACGGAATCCGGTTAACGGCCCCATGCAAAACCCGCGTTCACCTATTCATGTTTAAATGTTAGCTTTACAGCACAGAGGCATTCATTACACAAAACATTATATGTGCTATAGTCGTACTTGAACTGGGAATGCCTTTACCTTAGGCGGATGCTCTAACCACTACACTATTGGCGTTCTGCCTCATTTATATGTATACCCATGGTTCATAGCTACCCTAACATACACCTCACCGCTTCACTTACACAGCAGGCATCCATTCTACTGCTGGGAAAACCACAGTACGACACATGCGACATTCCCTATTCCCTACTGCACTGGACCCGTGCTGCATGTTTACTCACTCCAAGGGTATTCAGAAATCAAACGCTTATATTCTTGGCACATACATATGTTTGATTGTCAGGGTGTTCATGTGCTGGTCTGTGTTTACGCTTGTCCGACTGGTAACTGGAACTGCCCTGTACCTGTTCAAATGTCAGATGTAGCACATGGACAGAGTTGCTTCCGATTTTAACATTCGACCTTTTTTTTTACAGATGCAGGGGTTTGGTCACCTCTGACCACAATCTTAGGTCACCACTACATAATATAGGGTGGGGGGTGTTTCCATTGGTGTTTCCCTTCACATTTGACTATTTCATTCATATCTATGATGTGTATTATTCTGGACATTACTTATGAATTCAGTACAGGTATGCAATAGTCCTGTCAACAAATGTGACAGTTGGTTGGTGTACATATGTGTACGGACCTCTGTGATACTCAGAGACTACTTTCAACAGTAGCAGGGACAATCACGGACACTTCTACAATATTAGTACTATTAACTTGGAACGTGTTGACAGATTCGGAGACATATGTATTAGTACTTATTTTCTGCAGTTATAAGCATCCATTACTCTTAATTATTATCATTAGTCATCCTCATTCAACACCTTTCCTCCAAAGGTCACTGGCTTTGTGAGTTATTAAGAGGCTGGCCAGTTATTGTGCGAATGCTCTGACCATTGGTAGGGTTGTCACATCTTCATATGTATAGGATGGGCTATATTCTGGAGACACCAGATTGTTTAGGCCAACCAGGCCTCTCAACCAGTTGGGGGCAAATTTCAACAGAATCAGGGACAAGTCAAGAAAAAATCAGGGACAATCAGGGACACTTTTAAATTATTAGTGCTATTAACCTGAAACATTGACAGAATCAGAGCATATGAATTAATGCATATTTTCTGAAGTAAAAGAAGTTTATAAATCTTAATTATTGTCATTATTCATTAAGTGTAATTCACTAACTTTCCTCCAAAAGTCACTAGTTTTAGGTGGGATTAAGAGGGACAGAGTTAAAATTTGTGTCAAATCAGGGACATCCCTGAAAATCAGGGACAGTTGAGAGGTATGAGGCCAACACATACCCACGGTCAGTACAGGGTTTAGAACATTCATTATTTTCCTAGCTGAGAGACTATTCCTTTAGCACTTTAATTGCTTATTCTGTTTCTTGTATTAATTACCTATTTTATATCCAGACATGACTGCTTTACACAACTGTTACATGAAGTATGATACATAGTTATTTCCTACATTCACAGGACATTTGCCATTGTATCATTCTTGGTCAGGACACACCTACCCAAACAGTGACTGTCCCTCACACAGTGGGTCAGGAGTTACCCTGTTTACATCAGCACCTTAATCACCCTATATCCAAGTGCCACTATGCGAATGTGTACAATATATTCTCTCGATTATTCATATGGGGAGATGTGCATCAATGGCAGATGTTTGATCCTAGGTACTAGGTTCTGCATGACCATCCAGGGCTGAACGGTCTTGTGTACCACTACTGCACATTCAACTTGTGTCCAGCTGTCTACAGGACTGGACATCGTGTCATGATACCAAGTCTGATGTTTACACAGGTTACTTATCCCATGAGGGATATCCAAAAATTTAACAAGACCAATACCGACCATTCTTTTGGATTTACGAAAATGTGTTAGGGTTTTACATGCAAGGGATACATAGTTTGCAATCCTGACACTGCCTAGGGTGACACTGCCTACAACATATGAGTAGTGGTCACTATGTGTAGATCTGGCTGCGCCAAGCTAGTAGGCCGAGTATGGCTGGATTTGGTGGACGTTCAGGTATGGAGGCAGGTTGTGTGCTGTGGAGGGGATGATGGGTATTCAATTATGCATCCAGGTGTGTTGCATTTGGATGGGCCAGTTCCATCCATACCATTCTGTGGGTATGTGCCGGTGACGTGTCTGTACATGTGTATCGCACATTTTCATATTCATACGTTTGTGTGACTGTGTTCTACAGTATGGCCTGTCAGGTTGTATTGCAGATGTGTATAGTTGTTCTTTGTGTTTCTTTCTGATTTACCCACTACTCCCTCATACACCTCCAGTTCACCTATTGTGCATCCAACACAGTCTCGCCTTTGTGGATTATACCATTACCCACCCCCCCCCACACACGTATTCCTGACACTCCATCCATCCCTTCTTTGGTTGATGGCCCATGTCACGGTCAAGGGAACACATTGCATACACTACATATGTCAGGTACCTATATGGTTGCGTGGACTACCCTGGCATTTTTCACCTTCCACATGCTGTACATCACACACATAGGTACACGCACATACTTAACATTCATGACATGGTTGGTACACCCGAGTAATACCCATTCAATGGTGACACATCCTGACAAGGATGGCTTGGACTGCATAAGGGCGGATTTCGGCCGATTGCTCTGACCATTGGTAGGGTTGCTACCTTTTCCTATGTGGAGGATGGGATATATTCCGGACACAAATCAGATTTTACATTACTGACCCACGGTCAGTACTATGGATAATACTTTTGTTTTCTGCCTACATGTTAGCTTTTTGTTGTAGCAGTTTATATGCTCCTTCTGTTCCATTTTCTTGATTATTCTACTTGTCACATGTGGTATGTTACATATGGACATACCTATTGTATGTGACTATTACATGCGATGTGGGATATAATTATGTCATACGGTCGCTGGATATTTTACATTTATAATGGTTTTGGTATGGACACAACTGCCCAGCTGTGTACTGTCCCTCATAATGTGGGACAGGTGGTAACCCTGACCATTGGGCTAGACGTAGCTATTGGCGGCAGGATAACATGGTGCGTTTCACTTCCACTTGGTATAACTATCTACACTGCGTTAGAATACGGGCACACAGTTTTAAATGTCATTTGTTCGAGGGACGGGACTCAATATTCTCTACCATGCATTTGTGTTTGCTTCTTAATTTTGTGTTCGCAAGGACTGTCTTGCATGCTTTGCATACATTTCCGTATCCACGGACACTGACAGGTGTGATTACTATTGCAGGCAAATTGTTATATTCAAGCATTTTAGGTTGCATGTAGACAGCCGACATTTCCACGCCTCCGTGCGGCACTTCGACACACCCTATGCACTTGCGCTCATTTCCTATGCACGTGGCTGTGGCGGCAGCGCGCCTTCATTAATATGCATTTGGTGCTACTGCACCATCTACATGCCGCACGGTTGGTGCAAGCATAACACCGGCCTTTCGCCGAGCTTCATGAATCCCGGGGCATATTTTTCACAGATTTATACAACTCTTAAATTAGATTTCACACATTTAGACAATTCCTATTGGAACTACTCCTCAAAAATTAATAATGAAGACTTCTCTATAGAATACAAGAAATTAATATTAAAATCTACAGAAAAATACATCTTCATTATACTGGAAAATTTTCACTTGGAAATTTTTGCACAGAGCTTTTGCTACTTATAACAAAATTACAATTATGTATAAATCAAGTAGAATTAAATGCTAGTTGTGTGATTCTGAAATAATAGCTGATTGGATGCATATGGTATATGAATATGAAGTCATTTCCCTTTTGCGGAAATAAATTAATAACTTTATTCAAGATATATGGTCAGATAGATGTAATATTTCTAAATCTTTAGTTTTAGGTAATGATCTGATTCTTGAGATAATTCCAAAAACCCAAGTGCCTCTTCTTTGGTCAATTCTTGCTATAGCCAGAAAAGTAATTACTAAAAACTTGGAATGTAAAGTTACCCTCTCTAGTGTTGAATTTATTAGTATGGAAAAAAATATTTGCAGTAATGAATTGCATACTATAAAGATGAGAACTGATATTACACATTCATATAAATCATGGCTTAAACGTAAAGACTTACTTGAAAAATATTAATTGTTGAGTATAACTTTGATGTATTGATCAGCTGTAGACCCATGTAAATAGTTTGTTTTATAACTGATTTGTGTATTTATTGTTTTAAAACAAACAAAAAATAATGTAACATTCAGTTACTTGTGATGACTTTAGCAAGATTTTGTTATGTATTTTGGAATTTGTTAAAATGAACAGAAGGGAGGCATGGGAAAATAGATCTGAATACCTGGAATTATTATGGTAACTTAGGCTGAATGCTTCAAATCCCCATGGATTGATTAAAGCTGTTTCTATTTTTCCAGTTTTGAAAAACAGGGCAGGTAAAGTTTCAGTTTTTTTAAAGTGTAGATTGATATTCATGTACTTATTTATTTATGCATTAATTTTAGACGATTTTTTAAATAAATCATAATTGTTGAATGATTTTGACTTGTTTATTTTACTGGTAGTAAACAAAATTACTTGGTTAAGTGATTGAAAGGGAATGAGCCTTGATGCCATTTAATGTAGGTTTGCCTATAAGAGAAATTCTTATTTATGATTGAAAAAATTTTATTGGTGAACACTAATAAGTTTATATTTAAAAGAAAGGCTGTATGCCTAATTAATTGTTCTGATGAAGTCCCTAGTTTGGAAGGAAGAAGGTGCAAAACTAACATTTTTAACAATTTTTTTTGTTTATTATAGAACTATTAAGTCTGTGCAATGTGTTTAAAAACGTTGTTTTTGAAAACTGCAAAAGTGAGAACACCAACTGTACATATTTATAATTGGGAACCCTGAGTCTCCATGCTGACTACAGCACAATGTTTATTCATATTATTTGTGTCAGGTTGTGCACCCCTTGGTCTTTTTCCTTTGGTTTCAGTTATTTTGTGGGTTTGGTTCTATGGAGTGCAGTGGAGTTAACCTTTTGTCCCCAGAAAACTCTCCAGGATCCTGAGAGTTCCATCGTTTTCCTTCTAGGGTGGATTCTTTGAAGCGGGAACTTACTCAGCTGATTAATTTGATGACCCTGGTGGTCTGAAGCATAATTTGTCTGGAAAGCATTGCACATATGGGACATGAATACCCTGACAGAATTATGAGATAACCACACACAGGCTTTATGCCACAAGCAACATTGTGATGGATTTGATTTAAAAGCATGATGGAAAATTACCAGGCAAGGATAAAGAAGGTACTGTTAATTCAATTCATTTGGATACTTCAGGGCATGTTATTTGTAATGACAAGCAGTCTGTTGGTTATGACTTCATAACTGGTTTCAGAGGTGACAACGGACCTTTATATTTTGAGTCAAAGAAATGCAATTTTAATGGGTGGCTCCAGAAACATTTGGATTTTGAGACTATGAACTCTGAGCTGTTTAATGACCCAACACGGTAAATGTTTGGGTTGCTTTTTCAAGTTTTTAAGTTTGAAAAAACTTAGCTTAAGGGGACTGCAATTATAAAATGCATATTTTAGGGAATCCATTACGTTTAACCTTGTTCCACAAGGTATATAGGTTTATACATTTCCCAACAATGCTCACTTTGACATAGACTTTTATAGTGAACTTGTCAATTTATTTGATAAACAAGGTTGTGAACTATTAAATGTCATTATTAACTATAACATTGTTAAAATTAAGGAGATATGATGCATTATGCCAAAGAATCACAAAGAAGAACAATAACTAAATAACTAACAGGCTTCTAGGACCTGGAAGAAGTGAACTGAGCCAAACAGGTGTTTAGTGCTTTCATTCTTTAACAGATATAAGAACTTCATCAGAAAAAAACAAAACAAAGCAAAAAATGAAATAAACCCTTGTTGTGCTTCTCTTTAAAAACAAAAACAGCCAATAAGCATCATGTATAAGCAATGAAGCAAAATAAAACAACACAGTCACCAATGATAAACAGATGTGTAATATAGTAGGTAGAGTTCACCTGTAACACCGCAAAGCACATTTAATATTCGAATTTTCTTTAATGCCCAGGGAAGCTTTAGCATTCAGAAGCAGCTACCATTTCAATTCTCACAATTTTAAAAGAGTTTCATTGTCACCTAAAAGGAATCAATTGCTCCAGTACAATAAACGTAAAAGTTTTAAATCCATTACAAAGTTAACTGTGTTTACCTAGTGCTTTCCTTTGATCATTATGTCTGATTGCTGCTAAATGCTCTTTATCCTGCCTGTTAAATTCCTGTATGTTTTACTGACTTAAAAGAGCTCACATGTGTCACAAATACCAGCATAAACAGCATTACTAATTTGTCAGTCATAGTATCTGTGAAAAAAACACTTTAACATTACAATGCTTGAAAAAATATTCTGTTCCTGTTCAAATGTGTTTTTTAAAGTAACACACCAACCACAAGAGAACATACCTGTGGGCTTGTTTCTATTTTCAAAGTCTTTAATCAAAAATGGTTTATCGTTCTTTTCAAAAGAGCTGCAAAGAGTTCTATTTTTTTTTAAAGAAAAGCTTGGGCTGTTGCCCAGAGCTGAAGCATGTTCTCTGCAGCTCATAATAATGTCCCAGTTTTTGGAAATAACATTTCTAATAGAAAACATATCTACACTGATCGGTAGTGGAAAGCTAAGTGTACGGTCAGTACTGGAGTCCCTTAATTGTTTAGGTATTAAATATTATTGAAGACTTAAATTAAACATTTATTGTGGATTTGAGTTTTGACTCATATAAAGCTTTTTACTCCTCTATTTTCTAGAAGGTAGACAAATATTTTGATACACTTAAGAAGAGGAAGCTACATCCAGGGATCATGAACAATATAGGGTTAAGACTGCATATCCATTACCCAAGAAAATAGATTATTCTAAGGTAATTAATGGAAAAGATTTCAGCTATGATTGTGTAGCAGACCTACTCAGGGGTGATGGTGGTCATACTTATAATACCTTCCCTTGTAATAATCTCCTCATGCAAGGATAAGTAATTATGGGATACACTTATCACTCTTTAGAATTACCTCCTCTACAGATGTCTGAGAAGTTAGCAAAACAACAGCAAACACAAGAGGGGATGACTATGTAAGACAACTGCACAGGATGGGGGAAGGGAAGAAAGCATTATTTTGGAGAAAAAAGGAGTGCTGGATGGAGAACATACTTTTGTATAAAGAACACATAAAAGAACATAGAGAAAGTAACAGTATATTGCAGGAAGGAAATAAATATACTAGGAATGGTTTTAATATTTTCAATTTTAGTCATATGCAAATTAATTCCAAGTTTTTTTTTCTTCTTTCTTTGAAAAAGGATTTGCTTTTATTCCTAAAAAGGTTGTTAACACAATGGATGTCAATACAGAATTGAAATTATTTATCAGGAAGATACATTTAGCTTGCACTTTTAGGGATGAAAACATTGACAGTACAAGAAATAATGATTTGTTAAGCAGGAAAAATGGAAATAGAAAAAAAAAGTACTTTTAGCCCCCATAAAATCCATTATGCAAGCCTTTGAGACATCATATATAAATTACATATATCAATTAGGGGTGAAGAATACATGAATGGGTTAGCTAAATGTCAACATTGAAGAAAGGAGTTTGTTAATTGTTTTACAAAGAAACAGTTCCATAGGATAATGAAGACAGATGGGGTAATTAAATTTTTGACACTACTGATTATTTGGAGACATTTCCCAGATTTTATGTGATGAAATGACATATCAAGAGGTTTCATGAAATGGAGACAATATTAGTTTTGGGAGAGTAGACATATGGTTGTAAGATTGATTGATAGAGATACATATATTTTTTTGTATAACCAATCTCCTCATACTGTATTTATTCCATTTCTGGAATCTCAAAGATTTATAAAAATTGGGAGAGTCTACCATTTAGAGCTATTGTTGTGGTATATCCTTTACCCATATATATATATATATATATATATATATATATATATATATATATATATATTTATTTATTTATTTCCAGTTTAATGACCATGGAGATCCACTGGGCTCAGGGAGCCCATTTATAGTGGAGGCCCAGGGAGAAAAGCTCCGCATTACATAGTTTAGTTACATATACGATCATAGTAAGGAAGGCACAATTACAATTTCATTTCATGCCAGAGAACAGGAATAAAGTCTTTGGTTACATAGTATCCAAATATTTAGGATGACAGTTGTAAATTAATTGAGAGAGAGAATAAAGACTTAGAAGGAAAAGAGAGAAAAAAACAGTTGGGATGGGTTATTTATAATACATACAATTATGTTATTTACAATATGTACATTTATGTTTGGTTAGCTTGTACTCAGAGTTAGTCAGGAGTTTAAGGGGTGGATTGATTATTAAGCTAGGTGGGGAGAGTGTAGTTGTATTTCCTGTTAGAGGAAAAGTAGGAATGTAGCTGAATTTTAAAGTTTTCAAAGTTTTCACAAGTCCTTAGAGATTAAGGAAGAGAATCCCATTATTTAGCTAGGGAAAAGAATAGAAGAAGCTGACCAGCAGGATGAGTGGGTTTGCAGACAGTGATTAGGTTTTGATGAGTAGATCTTAGAGTTCTCTGAGGGGTGTAAGGTTCAAGGATGTTTGTTAGTGCTTGGCACTTAGCAGGTTGAAAAATTAGTCGGTGGGCTATTTATTTGTTGAGCCCATACAGTTCCTCACTGTTGATGCAGTTGACCTTTTTAAGTATGTCTCTCATAAGGAATAAATAGAATTCTTCCAGGAAGCTTTATTAATTTAGATTTTTTGACAAACAATAATATTAATATGATTAGCGAATGTTTGGAAGTTGTTTTAGATTACAATTTCATATATTTTGAAGGTGAAATATACAAACAGTTAACTGAAGTAGCTATGGGAGCTGCTTGTACCCCGCTTATTACAAATCTAGTTTTATACACTTGGGAAAAGAAATTTGTGTTACACCCTGATTTTCCCCTACTAGTCCATATACTTCAGATACCTGGATAATATATTCATTCTTTGGACTGGACAAGTTGCTAAAATAGGCACATTTGTAAATTATTTAAATAACACTGCCAATTTTATTAGATTTACCTATGCACACCATCCAGAAAAAATATATTGTTTGAAATTAATTATGAATACTGATGAATGTTTTCAGTTTAAGGTATATCAAAAAACAACTTTTAGTAATAAATATTTGAATTTTAAAAGTTTTCTTCCTTACTCTGTTAAAAGAGCAATTGTGAAATGCCAATGTGTACTACTATGAAGAATGATTTCAGATGATGGTATGTTTATGGGTGAGTGAGCAAAGTCAAGGATAGGGGGATATTCTGAGAAAATTTGTTTACAAAATTTATAAGGACAGCTTAAGCAGGAGATCCACTTGTTTTAGCCTACTATTAAGCAAAGGCATGAACAGAACACAAGGTGTTGGAGAAAGTGTCACTAAGAATCATTCCCAAAAAGATTTTGAAGCAATAATTGTAACAGAATACAGCACAGGAATTGATAAAATTAGAAAGATTGTTAATAAAAACTTGATCTTATTTAAGGTTAGTTATGCAGTTTTTAAGGTAACGGGTGAAAAACCAAGGGTATATATCATAAGTCCAAATGCACACATATCCAAATGCCAAAACTTTGAACTGGGACGTTTGAAGTCTAAAAATAACAAAGCCACGAAACATTGAATTCTTTCTCAGGGGAAAGAATTTGGTGGGCCATTTCTGTGGCTTTGCTATTTCCTCCACTGTGGTGTGATCTCGAAGTTGATATATTTAAGTAGGGTGGGTGTGGGGGCACAACCCCCCACGTTAGGGGATGATTAGAAACAGTATGTAGTGTTCATGTGTTTCAGCGTTTTCTACCAGAACAACAATTTTTTTTCCCTGGGAAAAAAATCACTGTTCTGAGTATTCAGAGTTTCCAGTTTTTGAACTTTTGGGTTCGATGTTTACATAGTTGAGGTTTTGACACTTCGACTATGTGATATAGACCCAAAAAAAATATCTGTTTATAAAACAGCTAGGAACATTAAGAAATTGTTTTAAAATAACCTAAGAGACAACTCACTTATGGAAGTAGAGAATGAGGGAACATACCCCTATGTTTTTTACAATCAATGTAAGCATATATTAACAGGGAATAGACACCTAGCGGAGGGGTCTCACTGGAATAGAAATCAAACCAAAATATGAAAACTGCCACACTAACGGAGGGGTCTACATAGCAGTATGTTCTACTTGTTCCTCATGTTAGGTAGGTAAAACAGTGATATTTACCCAAAAGAATTTATGAACATTATTACAACATTAAAAATAAAAAGGATAATAATGCACTTTACAAACATTCAGTTACTTGTGATAACTTTAGCAAGTTTTTGTTCTCTATTTTGGAACTTTTTAAAAAGGATGAAAGGGGATGGCATGAGAAAATAGACTGGACTACCTGGAATTGTTATGACAACTAAGACTGAATGCAACTCCTTCTATGTTAGAAGTTTTGAAAAGCAATGTAGAAAAACTTTCTAATCTAAATTTCTTAAGTGGAGATTGACAGGTTTTAAGGAAAGGTTATTTATTTATTCATTTATTTATTCATGCATTCATTTTAAACTTTTTTTTAATATACCACAATTGTTAAATTATTTTGAGTTGTTTATTTTAATGATGTTATAAAATTACTTGGTTAAGTCTTTGAAAAAGAATGAACCTTGGTGCCATTTAACATAGGTCTGTATTTAATACAATTCCTTATTTTATTATTGTAACAATTTTATTGGTGAGCACTAACTAATTTATATTTAAAACGGTGGCTGTATGCCTAATTAATTGTTCCTATGAAGTCCCTATTTTGGAGGTACAGAAGAAATAAACTAACCCTTTTTAATGCATTTTAACAATTTTTTTTTTTGTTGTTTATTAAATGATTATGAAGTCTGTGCACTGTGTTAAAAGAACTTTGCTGTTTTTTGAAAACTTCTAAAGTGAAAATGCCAACTGTACATATTTATAATTGGGAAACCCCGAGCCTCCATTCTGACTTCAGCATAACATTTATTCAGATTGCTTGTCGGGTTGTACATCCCTTGGTCTTTTTTCTTTGGTTTCCGTTATTTACTTCACACAGAATGACCACTGTTTGCAGCCCCTGTAACCTTTTCAAAGATGCTTGCTAGGTTCAGGAGATAGGACCTGACCATTACATAACCAAAGTGATTGAGATCTAGATAATTTAGGCTGTCTATGTCTGTATAAATTAATTTTGCTGTGATATTTTCTATGGCTTTGCTTACAAGGCTGGTAAGGCTGATATGTTAATAACCTGGGCCAGTAGAAGGACCACTCCTGTACTGAGAAGTTACAGTGGCTGTTCTGCAGTCATCATGAACAAACCCTTTAGATATGCTGAGGCTGAACAGTTTAAGCAGAGGCAAGGCTCAGGCAGTGCATACCTGTACTGATGAGAATGCAGTCTGAAATATTATATGGTCCCATGGAGGTGTTACTTTACCCCTTGTTAAGGATTCTAAGACTTGTTCCAAAGTGATTTCGGGGGAAACTAAATTTTAGGGATAGTAGGAGGGGTAAAGTTGGCAATAAATTTATTTGCTAATATATTAACTATATCTTAGGGTCAGAATAGTTGGTATTATTATGGATAAGCTCAGTGCATTTTGGACATTATTCTTTAATTTTCTGACATGAATATTTAAGCAAAAAACATATCACAATGCATATAATATCATATGACTCTATATTGTTTTATCGATCTCTACAGGCATAAGCATTAATTACTAATTATATTTATATTCTGGAGTTTTTTTCCCTGGACTTCTACTAAAAGAGGGTGTTTTTAGGCTCAGTCAGGCTAAACTGGTAATCAAATGCCAATAAATAAATAATAAAATAACTATATCTTATTTAGCAGGTTTCCTCACTACATCATGAGTCTAAGGCAGTTGTAGTGTTGATTCTTTTTCATATGGTGGTAGAGCAAGGAGAGAAAAAAATAGTATATGGAGGATAAACCATGCATTTTTGTTAAAAAAAGACAGGTTGTTAGAGTTATTATTTTGGTGGTTAGTATTTGCCCTGCCAGTCTTTACAGAAAGAATGAAAACAAGATAGGAGGTGACATGGTTTCATTTGATGTGTCAAAGAGAAATTCAGTAAAAAAGAAAAAGAGTGAGAATAGAGAGTTAAGGAATGGAAATAGTTGGCAGAGTAAGGGAACTATGCAGTAAAGGTACATAGTGCCTTGTTGTTGATGGGATTATAACTGTAGAATCTTGGTAACTATATTAATGGGTTGGAGGGTGGCAGTAAGTAGTATTCATTAGGATGGATAGTAACAGGAGGGTGAGAAAGCGACCATGTCAAAGAGGTAGCCCTGGGGTTAGTGAAGGTAGGAAGTAGGAACACTTTGTGGGAATACAGATAAGAAGATAGGTGGTTTTAGTAGAGTTATGGGGATGAGTGGGAACAGTGAACTGAGTTTAGGAAGAGCTATGCAAGAGTGACAGTGACATGGGATTCAGTGTATTGACTGAGTAGCACTAACAATATTCATTGTTCATCATTTTTAGTAGATATGGAAGTCATCCTATGGTGTCTTCACCTGTATGAAGAATCACGGATAATAGACTAGCAGATAGTGTTACTGGTTTTAAAATGTTTTTGGAAATGTGGCTTGTACATAAAGAATTTATTCCTGTGGATACAAATAGTAAACTCTAAAATGCCTCTATGGGGAAGTTGAGTTTTACCATATACATTAAACATTGAATACTGAGCACTGAACAGCTCTGAAAGTGTGTGCATTAGGGTTATTGAAGGCTTTAATCATTAGTGATATCAGAACAGAAAAATGAGACTTAATCAAATCAAAAGGAATCCATCTAATTTTTCTAGCTCCATTTGGGTCATTATAGTGACTATTTTTACTTTTTATAATCAGAGCTTGCAGCACATTTTGCAGTCAGACTAATAGAGCTAATGGCTGAAAACTACTGTACCATTTTTCAAGTTTTGATATCTGATTTAAGCAAGTGTTCCACAAAAAGTCCTAAGAGTTCCTTGTAGGCTTTTCTAGAGAGATTTGCAACTACCTCATAGGAGGGTGACATTTGTTAGAGTATATAGTCTGAAATCTTTCCTGATCAATGCAATATGATGAAACATCAGTATCTCACAGTACAAAGTAATATTTCTTTAACTGATCTTGAAAGCCATATTTAGTGTAGATTTCACAATTAAATCACTTAAGTTCACTTCATTCCAAGTTGGAATTTCCCAATAAACACGTTAAATAAATAGAACAAAATGGATTTGAATCTGTTAAATGTATGCAGTAATCTGATTCTAGATTAATTTTGGGTTTTAGTTATTCTGGGTAATGTTTGTCTTTCATGTCAACATGTTCATGCAGTAGTTATCACAGCTGTTTCAAACTGTTCAGCTCCTTGGTTTGATTTTCTTGTGTGATACTTGTATTTCTTTTTTTAAGTTTATGTGAGTTTTCACTAGGGTTGTGATTTCCTCTCACATTCCAAAGACTCAGTCCAAGATGGATTTTTTTCTGCTATTCCACCCACTGACTATCAAACATTGAACCCTATCCTTAAGATGGACCACTTCATTCCCAAATAGGACAGCCCTCCACCCATTAATTCATCTGATTTAAGACTCAAGCAAGCCAGGAATGGGAGCCATCTAACAGGTGCTGAGGACTGAGGTTTTTACTTTAAACAGTACCATCCCATGAACATGCCCATAGAATGTTTGGGGTTAGGCTGAGGATTGTTTTTGTGAATTATGTCTGTGCCTCCACATGTGAAGCATTGATAGAGCCACGCCTCCTTTGACAGAGTACTATACCATTTGTACTTCAGTCTCTACTGGGGAGTGACTGTACCTTAACACATGCTTTCTCCCCCTGCACATATGGAAAGGCCAAAAGATCTTTTCTTCTTCTTCATCTGTCTTCTCCGCTCTTGCACCTCCTCCATCAGGTTGCAGAGGCATTAATCAAACCTGGGTCACCAATGTTGTTTTCTAATCTTGTCTCTCCATGGCATCTGGAGATATAAAACAGGTTGACAGATGGATTATTAATGCTACATATGCATGTGAGTGTGAGTTTATAGAACTCTTCTCCTTTGTCTGGATAAGTAATTCCTTGCTGTATGTGCGGATGCTCAGCATACACATGCTTTGTACCCTAAAGTGCTGCTCTCCTATACCTGATTACCTAATTTCCTGCTGTATGGATCAAGGAGCAGCCCATGCATACTATGTACCCTAGAGTGCTGCTGTTTTTTGCATGGGTAACTAATTCTCTAATTCTACACTGTTTCTGTGGATGCTTAGCCTACACATTCTAAGAACCCTAAGGTGCTGCTGTACTAGGCATGCATACTAATTGTCTAATTCTCTGCTGTTTGTGTGGATGCTTAGCCTACACATACTGTGCACCCTAAAGTGCTGCTCTTCTGTGCCTAGGTAACTAACCTCCTGGAGTATGTATGGATGCTTATCTTCTACATGCTGTAGACTCTATGGCTGTTGTCCTGTGTCTGTCTGTGTAATTAATTAATTGCTGCATATGTGGATGCTCAGCCTACACATATGGTGCACCCTAGAGCACTGCTACCCTGTACCTGGGTAACATAGGTTCATAGGTGTGTACTAGGCTAATGGCTCTGGAGCCTTTACAAGCCTAGCCCATGGAAGTGCCCTGGCATTGTGCTGCATGATGTTAGTTCCCAGTGCCTCTATCAACTAGAGCCACTGGAGTGATCCCCGGGGTGAACTTTCTGTTTCCCATCCACTCATCAAGATTTCTCTTGAAGAGGACCAGTTTGGTGCTCTGCTAGACATGCATGGGAAGTCTATTCCAGATCATGGGCAGTCTCTGGGTTATGAACCTGTGCCTCTAGCATGTTCTGTTGATTGTGGTAATGAGGTTGAGGTCTCTGGAGTGTGTGGTGCGGGGGGATTGGGATTTTTTTTAGGTGTAGCATTTCTAACAGAGCTGGGTCAGACATGGCTTTGTAAGTCAAGCAGAGATTGCGTCATAATAGATGATATGAGACAGAGAATAGCTGGAGTTTTTAGAGTCTGTCCATGTAGGACATGTGTTTAAGGCCTAGGATTGTCTTCATGAGGTACTTTTGTGGCTTCTCCAGCTGTTACAGGTGCCTACTGAGGTACATGCCAAATGGGGTATTATACTCTATGACTGGTCTAATGAGGGAAGAGTAGAGAGAAATGATGGCCTCTTTCTTCCTGGATGCAAAACCCTTGGTAATGAGATGTGCCACATAGAAGGACTTTCTGAACAAAGTGGCAATGTGATGGTTGAATGAGATGTTCTGTCAACCTGTGTCCCCAGATCTCTTTTAATGCCTTTAGTGTTCAGTGGGCTCCCATTGATGTGGTAATTAGTGGGAACTTAATTTTTTCCAAAGGGGGTGACGACACATTTTTGGCATTAAGCATATGGCCATGGTTTTGACACCAGTCATTGGTCTCAGTGAGGCCTTTCTGTAGGATGTCTGCGTCACTTGGGGAGTTAATAATGGCTTCCAAAATGTAGGAAAGGAACTGCACCAGCATGGCTTGACTAAACACTATGTTAGTCAAAACAATAAAGTAAGCACTTTTGTTCAGTTCAATAACTAAACTTCATCAGTCATGCAGTTCCTTTCCTACGTTTTGGAAGTTGCTGATTTTTGGACCTTGTTTGTCACTGTTAATAATGGCTCCTTGCATGCAGTCATTTGCAAATTTGGTCAGCCAGAGTCCCTCTGTGTTGGCCTGGACTTCTGAGAAGTAGATGCCAAACAGGACAGGACCCAAGAGTGATCCCTGTGGGACTCTACTAGTGACTGGTCGGCAGTCTGACTTGTTGTCCGCTACTTTCACACTGTTTTTTATCTGTGAGCCAATTTGTAACCCACATAATGATATAGGGATTGATGCCTAGTTTGGTGAGTTTATCAATAATTCCTGAGTGAGGAATGGTATCAAAGGCTTTGGCCAGATCAAGGTAGGCTTTATGAACTGCCTTACCTTCATCCACAGTTCTGGTGACTGACACAAAGAAGTCAACCACGTTGAGAAGCCATGATCTACCTTTCACAAAACCAAACTGCGTGGGATCTAGAGTTTGGAGATTCCCTATATCCTTGTTTATTAGGTCCATGATGTTGCACTCCATAGCCTTACATATCAGATTCATCAGACTAATGAGGTGATAATTTCTAGGGTCTGTAGTTATTCCTCCTTTATGGAGAGGGATGACTGTAGCAGTGCTCCATTTGGAAGGGACAAAGTTTGAGGTGAGGCTCTGAGTGACGAGTGCACACAGATGTGGTGCCAGTTCACTTTGTAATTCATGTAGAACACAGCCAGGGATATTGTCGGGTCCCATGGAAGCTGTATTCTTGACCTTGGACAATGGAGCTTTAACCTGTGCTGCATAATGTTGGGTGCCTGGCATTCTTCCGGTATTGCAATTGGTCCTTTAGGGGAAGAGAGGGGTAAAGCTGGCACTGAATTTGTCGACCAGTATGTTGGCAATATCAGTTGGCTCAGTATAGGAGGTACCATTGTGCATTAACTCAGAACAAATCTTGGTATTGCCGTGGAGATTCTTGATATAACTATAGAAGACTCTGTTGTTGTGTTTTTGTGTCTACCGCAATTCTGCCTTCATAGTTGGCTTTGGAGGTGATCTTAATTCTGTTATAGTTTTCTCTATTCGATACTTACATGTTGGCATTAGTTTTTTTCCCCTTCCTTTCCCTTGCTAACCTGTATTTTTATGGTAGAATTTTATCTATTAATCCCTACCTGGACAGTTTCTCAGTGATGACAGAGTCTGTAGATGCTTAGCTTGTATTTGCTGTGTACCCCTACACTGTTAATATCTTGGGGATGGGATCCTGAATCCCTAATGTATTTCTTGGTTCATGCTGTGCATAGAATGTTGCTGTACTGCACTTGGGTTGCCTAATCTACAGATGTATTTTTAGGCTCATTCTGTGTACTCTAGAACAGTGTTTTTCAATCTTTTAATACTTGGGGACCGGTGAAAATAGGTGAATTATTTCGGGCACCACAAAGGCAGAAATAAAAACAACATTATTTATAATGAACAATAAATTTAAACAATAGCTGTTTGACCATTGTATGCCAAAGGATATGAGTTTGAATCTTCAGTCCATTTTAAGAGGAACAGACCAAAAATATGGAGCAAAAATCTGGATATTCAACAAACATCTGGACAGTTGAGAGGGGGAGGTATACTACCTACCTCCCTCTTACACACACACACACACACACACACACACACACACACACACACACACACACACACACACACACACACACACACACACACCCCTACCTCTCACTTACAAAATTCATGATTCGCATTTGAAACATCTCCTGGCATTCAAACTCCATGCATGCAGAAGATGACGACATAAACAGCAGGTTGCACAGATGCAAAAGACAAAAACAGGACATGCAAACCTGTTGTATCTGTGCAAAATGCCATTCTTTAAAGAAGAACCCCCTTAAAAAAAAACAACTTTTTTTTTTTAATTAAAAAATAAGTTTCACGGCTAGCGGCCCCCCTCCCAGCCAGCTTGGGCCCTTTCCCAGCCTGAGCATCTTAGTCTTTAATCTTTCACAGACTGGCAGGAAATTTCTGCCAGACCAGACCCAGTCTACAGACTGCTGGTTGAAAACACTACTCTATAAGAGTGCTGTCCTGAAGCTGGGTGCTTAATGCCCTATATATTTTAAGCTTATTTTGTGCATCCTAGAGTGATGCTTTTCTGTAAATGGGTACCTAATTTTCAGATATATTTTTAGGTATATTTTGTGCAGCCTAGTGTAACGTTGTCCTGTGTCTAGGTGCATAGTTCTCTACCATATGTATGTATACTCAGATTACATATGCTGTGCATATTCCAGTGCTGCTGTCCTGTGCCTGAGTATCTAATTAATTAATGTATTTCTGGATGCATTCTGTGCACCATAGGTTGTCATGTGCCTTGATGCCTAATGTCTTGTGTACTTGTGGGTACATGATCTGCACCCTAGAGCTTTTTTCCATTTTACCTAAATGCCTATATGTATAGATGCTAAGATGAGCATCCAAGAAAGCTACTGACTTGTGCCTAGGGATTTCCTATGAACTACTGATGATTCCTTTTTCATCTCACCAGTTACAAATATGTAATTTTGAAAATGACGAGCCAAAAAACCTCTACACATATATATATATATATATATATATATATATATATATATATGGATTCACTTTAGAAGGTTGAAATACTGAAATATCGAAATTCAGTATTTCGAGCCCATAAAGTGGAATCCTGAGAACAGCGAAAGCTCAAAAGCACGAAATTCAAAATCTCGAATACCGACAGTTTTGAATTTCACGCTTCTGAGGGTTTGCTGTGGTTATGGATTCAGGTAAGTGTGTGTGTGTGTGTGTGTGTGTGTGTGTGTGTGTGTGTGTGCGTGTTAAGGACTTTGGGTAGGGGCTGTGGTATATGTCAGTGTGATTTGTTGCTGTGATGTGTGTGTGCAAGGAGAATCTAGCTTGTGTGGTAGTATTTTGTGTGTGTGTGTGTGTGTGTAGTGCGACCTCGGAGTGAGAATATTTAAGTGAGGGGGTGCGGGGGTGCAGCCCCCCACATGGGGGCTGCAGGGGGGCTTGCCCCCTACTTTTATGTAGTAGAAAGCTTGTGTTTATTTGTGGGGAGGATGGTGTGTTTGTGCAGTAGAAGCGCAAAATTCAAAATATCCGATGTGCGAGATTTTGATTTTCTCGGTTCTGAGTTTTCGTGGTTTCAAAAATTCGACTTTATAGCTTCAGAATAATGAATTTTGATATTTCAGTATTTTGAGGCTATAAAGTGAATCTATATATATATTTTTTTTTTGCAGGGAGGCAAGTATAGAAGATCAGGAAACCAGTGAGTCAATAGGAAGCTGGGGACTTGGCTGGGGAGATTAGATTAGGAAAAGGTGAAATAAAGGACAGAACGCTTAGGGAGATATGGCAGAGAGAGGATGAAGAAACTAAGGGCAGAAGGTTAATATTAAGGCACCACCTGGTGTTCAGACACCTTATTGGATTAAATAAGTCACCTTAGGGGATATCAGGCTGAGGGAGAAGGGAGATAAAAGTATGGGGAAAGTAGGGTAAAAAAAGAAAACTAAAAGTAAGGGGTTAGAAGAGTGCTGTAAGAGGGAGGGAGGTAGTTTGGCTGCTGGCTAACCTGACTGGGAAGCTTACCTAACTTAGCAGTGTATTTAATTATTGTTATGGATACAATCTTTCAAGTAGCTGCAGTAACACATACTTTCACTGTCTTTTTTCAGGGAGGTCACTCAGGGAGCTGGTAGGTCAATTCTTTACACAGGAATATGTCCCTTGGGCATCAAAACAGGGCACATTCAGGTGGTCAGATGCAGGGACGTGCAGGAACACAAAGGTGTAGGTGGAAGCGTCGGAGCAGGGTGCACAGCAGCCAGGTAAGGAGTGGTATACCCCTTTAAACAATGCCAACCTTAGGTAAGCAGCTTTGCCCATAGCTTAGCCTTTTCAAAACTGGCCAATTACAGAAAAGTGCGGGAAACTGGCCCTACTTAAACCCAAGAGGCGGGAATACATCTCATAACTGGTTGTAGCTTCCCCTTGCGGGCACTATGGCAGTAAGGGGAGAAGATATGCGCTTTCAGGCACAGCACTGGTGCATCCAGGAGTCCAAGGTTATGGCAGGACTCCATGTCAAAGACTATGATAAGAGATTGCTGCAGGGCCAGTACCAGGGCTCCCAATATAAGGCAGAGGCCTGGGACCATCTCGCCCATGACCTCACCACTGGCATACCGCGAACTGCTGAGCAGGTCAGGCACCACTATGCTGACCAGAAGCAGTATAACGGGGACCTCTTGTAGGAGTTGCTCCAAGAGGATAGAGCGGCAGGGGATGTTCCAGTCATGTTTAAGTATCACCCAGGCCAGTATGTGTGTAATAATTGCCAGCTCAGGTATATCATGGATAGGTATGGCTAAATATTCCTCTTATGTCCCCCACAGCTGCAATGGAGTGGGCCGTGAAGCAGGAGGCCCACATCAGTCGCCTGGCGAGGTTGCAATGTGAGGCAGGTCAGTAATACTCATGCATTTACTGTCATAGGAAATAAAACTAAAAGTAGTAGTAAATTAATTGCCTGTATAAAACCTGTATTGTTCAAGGCAAGTACTGCATACACTAGAGAATATGGCAGGAAGAGTTTCATATTGTTTGTATGTCAATAAAAGTGTAATAGCCTGAAAAAAAAGGTCTAACTGCTGGACTGCATGTGTATATTCTAGCATCATATGGTAATGTAGATTTGCAATCATGTAATAGTACTTTTGTATTAAGCACTGTTGCCCACACCATGCACCATACATTGAATGTGTAGGAATGCTTGTATATGACAGGTGTAATCTACAGAGGCCATTTAGTACAACTGAGAGACACATAGACAGTAAACAGGAAAAGTGCAGACAAAAAATGAATAGCACATGCAACTGAGATGTGAACTGTTGTTTTTTTAGCACACGCAGCCATGGTTTGAATCCTGCCAGTGGTAGTAGTCTGCATACAGAATCATACCCCACAACTGTACAGGTGAGGCCAGAATGTTCAGTATATGTGCCCATATCTCATGCCTGTCCCCCTGTCTCCCTGATAAGTCTGTGGGATGATCCCAGATGTTTAGCCAGCAAACAGGGAATACAAGTGATTGTCAAACATCTATGAGAACACACCTGTCACTGTAGCACCCCCTGAAACTTTTAGGAGAGTAATATGTCAAGTATGTCCTATCAAAACTCCCATGTTGTCAAGCTGTGACCAGAGTGTATACAGTAACATAGTGAGATGTATGTGCATAATAGTAATGAGGAATCTGGTACTGTGTGGGAACATTCAGGTAGTGCTTATAAACATTCCTCCCACAGGTCTGTCAGATATCAACACTGTGCCCAGAAATACAAGAATGATACACAGTACTGGTACTGTTCACAGTGGTATTGTATGGCATTGCAACTGATGCAGTTGCTCTGAATAATGAGGTATTATACATCACTGTCACCCACACTGTCCTACAACATATAACTGTCAAGGAAATCTGTATAAGAGTGTTGTAATACAAGGTCATAATGCAAAAGCATAGGGGATTAATAAGACAGAAAACAGATAGGAAATATACAGCAATATCTATATAGCAGACATAACTGTGATGGACAGTGTTTAAGATGTAGCAGACACAGCCATGGTCTGAATCCTGGGAGTGGAATTAGGCTGCATACAGAATCATACCCCACAACTGTACAGATGAGGCCAGAATATCCAGTATATGTGTCCATATCTGCTTCCTGTCACCTGTCTGCCTGGTAAGTCTGTGGGATGATCCCAGATGTTTAGCCAGCAAACAGGGAATACAAGTGATTGTCAAACATCTATGAGAACACACCTGTCACTGTAGCACCTCACGAAACTGTTAGGAGAGTAATATGTTAAGTATGTCCTATCTACACTCCCATGTTGTCAAGCTGTGACCAGAGTGTGTACAGTAACAGAGTGAGATGTATGTGCTTAATACTAATGTGTAATCCAGAACGTTGTGCGGAAACTGTCAGGTAGAGCTAACAAACATTGGTCCCACAGGTACATTGGACACGAATACTGTGTTGAGAAATACAGACCATTATAATCTGCACTGGTACTGTTCACTCTGAGATTGTAGGGAATTGTGAGTGTTGCAGTTTCTCCGAATAATAAAGTATCACTGGTCACTGTCTTCCACACTGTGCTACATAATATAACTTTGTAGGAAAGCATGTATATGTGTGTGTCAGGTCACAAAAGGTGGAAGAGGGAAATATTCTAGATATATGTCCTGGCACACCAACATGTGGTCAACACATGGCCAGAGTTTGTGCAGAAAGAGTTGGATAGCTATGTGCACAACATCAACCCGGAATATGGGACTATGTGTAGAAACAATTAGTGTTAACAAACATTCCCTCCACAGGTATTCCAGGTAAGAGGTGTAAACTGCAGGTAAAACCGATTCATGTGTATCAATGATGACAGCCATATCACTGTCCAAACTAAGGCTATAGGGTAGTGTAGTAAGACTTGTAAGGTACAGATAACAGCACTGACTAGGAAAATAATGTGGACTACAGGAATATACTAGTTGTTAATTGACATCTTTCTCTCCCCTCCACCATATCTCCAACAATAATCGACATACCCACCCCAACTGGTATGTAATGATACCTATCTTCTGATAATGTCCAATTGTTTGATAAATATTTTAATGGTTCCCATGCATGTGCTATATTGAAGTATTCCAACATTGGTGACATGGTGCCATCAATGTACCTACATGCTGTTCTTATTATCACTGTGGTCCCATATATGCATGTGTTCTGTTTGCTATGCAACTGTTCCATATCTGTTGTCTGGGTTAATGGGAATATCTATGCATGCTGTTATACCTAACCCTGAAATGTGTTGACTATTGCTAACCCAAATATGATGATAAAATCTAAACAATATAGCACACTTGGGAAGGCCGGTCTCAGCAGACCCACCTGTCCCACATCAGCTGGCCGTGGCGCCGGGCCCCAGCATGTCTGTGGCCCAAACCGGGACCTCCCTGCCCATTGGTTCTGCACCACCTTTGGGTGGAACCACCTCAGGGGATGGGGCTCATCCCCCCTGGGAGTGGGCACTGACAGGCACCTGTCACCCATTGCCAGGTCTAGGTCATGGTGCATACAGAGATCAACCGGCAGTTTGGTGATCTCCTATGCCAGCTTGAGGGCCATGTGTCACGATTAGAGAGTCAGCCTGGCTCTGCAACTCAGCTGCCGACACAGCCACTTTCGGGACTGTGAAGGTGCAGTGGTGACTGCCCATGTGTGGGGACCTCAGTCCCACTGTTACCACTAGGGGGCTTGTGGGCTTCTGATTTCCCAACACCCCACCCCATCAAGGTGTTTACCCCCAACATGTGCCAAATACCATCCCTGTATGCATCTTGTTTGTCTTGTCTGTTAATCTACCCAACCTACCTCCCCAAATATACCTACTACCCTTCCCCAACATCCCACTTTCACCTGAAAAAAAAAGGGCAATCTGTTCCCACAAAAAAAATCTTGCCTCATACAAGCTGTCCATTTCACACACATGTCCACTGGGCACATGTAATCTGGTCTAATTCTCATCAAAACATATTATTGTTGTCCTCACCCACTCCCAGGGGTTTGAGTGTCCAAATTTACCTCCAAATTCTGTGTATATGCACAGCTGTTGCTGTAGAAGAAATGGGCAGCTATGGACCTTTCCTACACCTTTCCTGCACATCCCTGGCTATTTTCCCTACTGTCTTTCCTCTTTGTGCCCCTTTTTTCATCACTTTTCTATTAATTCCTTTTTCTTTTCTTTTAAAGAAATTAGCGTGGGGGTAAGTGGGAGTAAGCACTTTTAAGCAGCAGTAAGCGGGTTTAAGCCTGTTTGCGTGGGGGTAAGCAATGCCTACACGGGTTAAGCAATTTAGAAGCTGAGTATAAGAAACTATAACTGGAAGTTAGCAGTGCTTACCTCTGAGCAAACCCACGCAAACCCGCTTACAACTGCTTTAAAGTGCCTTAATCACTCTGTATCCAATGGCCCGTGTTCTGCCCAGCAACAAAATAAACTGCCTCTGCAAGGCTCAAATCCAAGACCCTACATACCATAGCCAAAGTGATTTACCACTGAGCCATGTCAGATAAACATAACCCTGATGTTTTCAAAAACATATCATCCAGCCCAGCCATTCAACAGTACAGAGAATGTATTCCAACATTTAGATGTATGTGTGTGTGCAAATATATTAATATCTAAGCAGATACAACATATCTATATATGTAGATATACATACACACACACACACACATATATACAGATATATATATATATATATATATATATATATATATATATATATATACATATAGATATAGATATATATAAATATATACATACATATAAATATATATGAACATATATACATGCAAATGCCTACATCTATAGATATATATGTCTATATCTATGTAAATATATATGGCAGGTTAGATATATGTCAGCAGATATATATATATATATATATATATATATATATATATATATATATATATATGTATATATATGTATATATATACACATAGGTATATATGGACATACATTTTTAGATAACAATGGGGAAATAATAAAAAACATATATGTCCACATGGAACGTTAATAGTATTGAGAGACCCCAAAACTATATATGTCTTGTACGAATAGGTATACCCCCCCACCAGCCAAACATGTCTCCCCTGCAATACACTACCAAGTGTTGCAGATCCCATAACCAGGACCAGACACGACATGGGCATCCCTAGGATACATGTACACAGACACATATATGCAGATACAGATATACATATATCTATATGTGTATATATATATATATATATATATATATATATATATGTATATATATATATATATATGTATATATATATATATATATATGTATATGTATATATACATATACATATATATATATATATATATATATATATATATATATATATATATATATATATATATAGGTTCATAAGGTCATAGGTAGGTACTAGGCTATTGGCCCTAGGGCGTATATAAGTCTAGCCAAAAGGTATCCTGGCTTTCGCCACCCAAGAAAATAATTTTCCTGTGCCACTGTCGAGCAGAGCCACAGAAGTGATCCCCGGGGTGAATTTCCTATCTCCCATCCAATCATCAAGATTTTTCTTGAAGAGTGCTAATGAGGAGCTTTGTTTGATATAGATAGGTAGTTTGTTCCAGAGTATGGGAAGTCTCTGGGACAGGAATCTATCCCTCCAGCATGTTCTGCTTATTGTAGTGACAAGGTTTAGGCCCCTAGAGTGTGTAGCTCATAGGGATTGGGATTTCTTTAAGTGGAGCATGTCTAAAAGCTCTGGGTTTGACATAGCTTTGTGTGTTAGGCAAAGATCACCTCTGAGTAGGTGATATGTGACGGAGTAAAGCTGCAGTTTTTTGAGACGGTCTGCCTAGGGCATATGTTTGAGGCTGGTAATCCTCTTTATGAGGTATTTCTGCAGCCTTTCCAGTTGTTGTAGATGTCTTGTGATGTACATACCAAAAGGGGCATTGTACTCTATAATGGATCTAATGAGTGATGAGTAGAGGAGAACAATGACCTCTTTTTTCCTGGATGAGAAACCTTTTGTGATGAGGTGTGCTATGTAGAAGGATTTTCTGACTACTGTGGAGATGTGATTATCAAAGGAGAGACTACTGCCCACCTGTGTCCCAAGGTCTCTTATCACACTTTTGGTGTTGAGTAGACTACCACCTATGTGGTAGTTCATGGGTACAGAGTTTTTATCAAAAGGGATGACAATGCACTTTTTGGCATTGAGTTTGAGGCCATGGCTTTGACACCAGGCATCTGTCTCAGTGAGGCCCTTTTGTAGGATGTCCACATCTTTTGGAGTTTTGATTATGGCTCCTAGTTTATAGTCATCTGTGAACTTTGTTAGCCAAAGACCTTGTCTGTTAGCCTGTACTTCAGAGAAGTATATACCAAACAGGAGAGGACCCTGGACTGAACCCTTTGGTACTCCACATGTCACTGAAGTTGGATTTGGAGACTGCTACTTTCACAGTGTGGGTTCTGTCAGTGAGCCAGTTGGCAACCTATCTTGTGACAAAGGGTTTTATACCTAATTTAGTGAGTTTATCTATAATTCCAGAGTGGGTGATGGTGTTGAAAGCCTTGGCGAGATCTAGATAGGCTGTGTGAACCACCTTACCCTCATCTACGGCTTTGGTGACTGCTTCAAAGAAGTCTATCAGATTTAGGAGACATGATCTGCCTTTTACAAAACCGAACTGGGTGGGGTCCTGAGTTTGGAGATTACCAATGCCATAGTTTATAAGTTCCATGATGATACATTCAATAGCCTTGCAGACCAGGCTCATTAGGCCAATGGGGCTGTAGTTTCCAGGGTCTGTGGTGGTTCCCCCTTTGTGGAGTGGGATAACTATCACTGTGCGCCATTCAGTGGACACATAGCCTGAGGTGAGGCTATGTTTGAACATGGTATTAGCTGGGGTGTGAGTTCGTTCTGTAGTTCATGTAGAACACGGCCTGGGATGTCATCAGGTCCTCATGGATGCTGTGTTCTTGGCTTTGGATAGTGTGTTTTTTACCTGTGCAGCCGTGATTACGGGATCTTTGCATTCTTTTGGTATAGTGATGGGCCCTTTGGGGGATGACAGGGGGGTAAAGTTAGCACTGAACCTATCTGCCAGGATATTGGCAATATCAGTTGGTTCTGTATATTTAGTGCCATTGTGCTGTAACTCAGAGCAGATCTGAGTGTTGCCATTGAGATTCTTGACATAGCTATAGAATGCTTTGTGATTGTCTTTAGATAGAGTCAGTAGCAATTTTGTTTTCGTAACTAGCTTTGGAGGATTTTATGAGGGATCTCAGTTTCTTTCTGAGGCTGACCAGGGAGTTTTTCCAGTCATGGGATTTTACTCTTTTTTGCAACAGTTTCTTTCTTCTGTTGTAGTTTGTTTATGGCAGGGGGCCACCAGATTGGCTTCCTTTTTTTGGAGGATAGCATCTTAGGTCTGTTAGGGACTGCACTATCCATGCACTCATGGAAGTGCTTATAAAGTGCATTTGTGTAGGATTCAGCAGTCATATCTCTATTGTCCGTCAGCATGGGTGTTGTGAAGTTTGCCACTTCTGTCTTAAGAATCGTGAAGTTGGCTTTGGAGAAATTTTTTACTGTGGTTTCCCTAATGGGCAGTGGAGGAGGGATGTGGATGTCTAGGGTGATTAGCTTGTGGTCGGATCAGACCAACGAGGACTTGACCTCTGGTGTGGAGCACCAGTTTCCCATGTTGGTAATAACAAGGTATAGGATATTGCTGCCCCTGGTGGGGGTGTGGATAAGTTGATCCAAGGCATTGGAATTTATGAATTCCAGAAAATGTTGAGTACAAGAGTTGGTACATGAGCAGTTTTCGCAGTTAATGGTGGGGTAGTTGAAGTCACCCATTATTAGGGTGTTTGGTTGAACCCTAATATTTTCCAGTACATCAAGAAAAGAGGAGAGGAAATCCTGCGGCATGGTGGGGGATCTGTAGCAAGCTGCAATTTCGATGTTCTCCAATTAAAGGAGTGCCTCGACTGAGTGTATATATATATATATATATATATATATATATATATATATATATATATATAGATATATAAGTAACTACACATACACATGCAGAGATTTGTACAGTAAGTTACATATGTAGTACATGCACACAATATGGAACAGCCACTATTCCTACAGATACTACCTTACCAATTGGAGACTGTATGAGCCACCCATACAAATGACTTTCATTGCTTGCCACATATATGCACAGAGATATCAAAGGATCTATCACCACACACAGGTGTGTATAAATGAGAAAGTTTTATTTGTGTACTATTACAGTTGTATATGCCATGTCATATAGCTGTTTAGACATGGACATCCATATAAACTGAGTAATGCAACTGTGAAACAGTTATACTAATACAGTAGTCTGGAAAGGTTAACAAATGTTGCTGTCCAGGCCAAGACCATCAAGTAGTACAATAGTAAAAACGAGAAACCCAATAGTGGTAATCCACTCAATTTAATAAAAAACAGACCAACAACATCCAAAAAGCATTAACGCTTTTACACAAACAAATTCAGTATGCGTTTTCGTCCTTTGCACTTGGACTTCATCAGATACATACTTCCCAAACCATTAAACCTTTAAATACATTAATTAATGTTAATTAACCAATAAAATCACTTTAAATCCATTTAAATGGGCTAACCAACATACATTCTGGGTTCACGAATATTCATGATAAAAACATATAATTTATTCGTTCTTTATTTTACTATTCAAAAATTGATATAACTTAATAAAACATATATATATATACACATATACCTTACCATACTTTAATATATAAATAATAAATTACTAAATATATGTTAAAAACTTGTATGTTAAAACTCGTATATAAAAAAATTCATAATGGATGGCTCCCTCTGGTGTCAAAATTCATCATTACCATTAAATGTTGTTAGCTCTTAATTTCAACAATGGTAATATAGTTAAAAAATCATTAAGACCTGGTTTCTTCCCCGCATCAAGGTTAACTTGCCACCATAATTCTTTGCTCTCTAAAATATCCTCCCATGGACCCCCTCTAATATCCTGCTTAATCTGTTCTAGTACAAAAAAATGAAAATTAAATCCCACACAGCCCCTAAAATGTTTATAAAGTGCACTCTCTTTGGATTTATTGGTACTTTCGAGTGCTTTTCACCTTGGTATTTCTTAGTACAATAGTAAAGACAGACTGGGCCAGAAGATACCAAACAATCAACGTTAAGTAATGCAGGTGTATAGTTCAGCAGCCTCTATCTAAACTCTGTAGACAATCCCTAGGGGGTTAAGACCTCAGTTGACACAATGGGATGTAACTGTTACATAACAAGGCACAACTGACAGCATCACAAGTACACTGATGAACAGAACAGTCTGTATGGCAGGTGGCAGTAGGTCTGCATTTAAACAAGGTGGATTGTATGGTAATGTACATCCATATACCTTAAGGCAGCTCACCCCTGATGGTCTTCAGGACTTTGGGCTTTCAGGATTCTGTAGCACTCCCTTATACATATATGTATATATAGATAATGTATACATAGATGTACGTATATGTATATATAGATATATGTATATATAGCCATATATGTATACACATCCTATGTGTACAGATATGTCTGGTTATGTTGGTATATATGTAGATATCAATAACAATATGTGCATACATATCTATTCTGATATACCTACTACTGTCAATATATATGTAGATATCCATACGTATATGTGCATATGTATCTCTATCTGTATATGTCTAGACATATATTGCTCTGTATATGTATAAATCTGGGTGTTTATTTGTATATCTATGTACATATACATATCCATCTATGTATGTTGATATGTATATCTGTATGTCTTTACAGAAATCTGGATAAGTATATGTACATATACCATCACCATACATCCTGAACATGGAGTGTAGCCCTACCTCAGCCTCTGTATTCCCAATGTCGAAGTGCAAGGGGACGTCAGGTATGCATAGCAGGTATACTTGTAGAGTATTGCTACTGTAACAGGGATTGTTTTCACAGACATGATGTGTGTGGGAGGACACATCTGCTTTTCACATATGCACCATTGGCTACTGAGAGACATCCTAAGGACATCATAGCACTGTACCGCTGCTAGCACGTAATGCTCCTGTGAACTACAGCAGAGATATTGGCCAATATATGTGGACATTCTGACACACTCTGGACAGTCTAGAGGTATACAGAGAACCCCTTAGTGCAAAACATGTGGACCAAACCTGACAATGTGGATGTTAACAGCCATGTAGATTTGTATAACACGTAACGACTGGTATACATTTGCCCCCATAGGTTATGTATTCACACAACCTTGTCTGTCCTGACTCATAAAAAACACTGGTACAGAAGTGCCATGGCCACATACTACCCACTAGATATTGACATACTTCTGTACAGCATCCCACTGCTCTGTCTGACATACATGACTGTTAAGGGAGGCTTGGCAGCAGTATATCTGGCAAGTATCCGGACATGACATCTCACTGGGTAAGTACACTAAGCTGCTAGGCATGTAACAAAGCACTGTGCAGGATACAGGCAGACTGGCTCAACACTGGCCTACATTTCCTACAGGGGAATGCACATGTACCTGCATATACAGCAGGCTCTATGGGCACGTCACAGCACAGGGTAAGATACACCTGTGTGAAAGTGTATAACCACAAACAATGTGAACACAGCAACATATGGTAAGCAAGCATAATATTACAGTATATGGACTATCTGTTCAACACCATCCTCATATGTGCCACTCACACACTAACCCTACATATACTGGGCCACTACACAGAGTGGTCCAATGCCTGTCTATGGTATGGGATATGTATAGTGTATGGCCCTACAAACATGTAAGCCGATAGGGTAACATACAGTGGAGCAGCATGTAACATCAGATAGGACGGGACCAAGAACAAAGACATCTACCGCAGTCTGTACACAAGCCAAAGTACATATTAACAATACACACACTATTGACATTCACCATAAGTACACACACCTCAGTACTATACACACAACCACAGAATGTCCAGGTTATATCATCAAATATAACCCCTACTGTACATAACATGTGTAGCAGTCTGATATCTCACTGGCTTGTTATCAGATATGATGTCACTAATTATGGTGTGCAGCACATATGCACCACTTAATGCATGACATATGTACAAAGGCTGACAGAGTTGTGGCTGGAAGCACATACACAGAGCCAATATTGAAATGTTGCTGTGATAATCTCATACATTTACTTTTGTAACAGGGTTTGTTGCAACATATGTCCCATGAGGGATATGAAGTCAGTAACTGTCACGGCTTTCACCGTCTATATACTGCAATCCTCACACTACCTTCTACAGTTCACAGATAGATGCTCTGTGGGTAACACATGAAACCAAAGGCACCACACACTGCCCAGTCTGCAGATGACCCTACAGATGTGGATTCCTCATAAACATAGAACTGACATGGCAGGTATTAAAACATGTAGGACAGCCATATCCACACATACCCTGTTAAACCAACATTACTCCAAATGCAGTATAGCAGCACTTACAGTCTGTATTCACGTCAGGCACATCCCCCTCCTGTGTGTTGCCCTGTTTCCACAGTGTATGTTGTTAGAGGTAAATCCCCAATCCATCTGAGATGCTGTTTACCAAACAACAGATTGAGTTCCTGCTCACAGTGAATGAAAAGGCCCAACACCAACATGATGTTCCTAGATATTGGAGTGTGTTTCCATGCAATTGGCTATGGGAATGTTACCATAGCTGTTCCACATGCAATCAGCTAGAGGAGGGCTGCAATTCGTGCAGAGGCCATCAGCTGATCATGAGCATCACTTAAAATACACATGCTGCTGCCTAAGCAAAGCAGGTGCAGGTCTCCACATCCACCAGAGAGGGAGTGAGAGAGACAGACAGAGGCAAAGACAAGTCAGGGAGGGGTGGGAGAGTAAAACTTAAGCATGTTTGTATCACACACCTACCAGAACAGTGTATCAAATTTGTTACTGTGGTTTCCCCTAATGGGCGGTAGAGGAGGGATGTAGATGTCTAGGGTGATTAGCTTGTGGTCAGATCAGACCAATGAGGAATTTACCTCTGGTGTGGAGCACCAGTTACCCATGTTGGTAATAACAAGGTATAGGATATTGCTGCCCCTGGTGGGGGTGTGGATAAGTTGATCCAAGGCATTGGAATTTATGAATTCCAGAAAATGTTGAGCACAAGAGTTGGTACATGAGTAGTTTTCCCAGTTAATGGTGGGGTAGTTAATATTGCCTATTATTAGGGTGTTAGATTGTACCCTAATATTTTCCAGTGTATCAAGAAATGAGGAGTGGGAATCCTGTGGCATGGTGGGGGATCTGTAGCAAGCTACAATTTGGGTTGCAGTCTTGCCCAGGGTTAGTTGCACTTAGATAATCTCGGATGCATTATGCTGAGCAACTAGCCTGGAGGTGTGGATATCCTTAATGAATATGGACACTCCTCTGCCTTTAGTGTTTTGGTCCAGGTTAGGTGGCCAAAAGGTGTGGTATGAATTATAGCCTGGTAATGCAGAGGAACTCTCTGGAGACTTGAACCAGGTCTCTGTCACTGCACAGATGTCGATGTTCTCCAATTAAAGAAGTGCCTTGAGTGAGTGTACCTATCTATATATATATATATATATATATATATATATATATATATATATATATATATATATATAAATATATATATATATATATTTATAGATAGATAGATAGATATATATGTAACTACACATACACACGCAGAGATATGTACAGTAAGTTACATATGTAGTATGTGCACACAATATGGAACAGCCACTATTCCTATGGTTACCACCTTACCAACTGGAGACTGTATGAGCCACCCATACAAATGACATTCATTGCCTGCCACAAATACCCACAGAGATATCAAAGGATCTATCACCACACACAGGTGTGTATAAATGAGAAAGCTTTATTTGTGTACTATTACAGTTGTATATGCCATGTCATATAGCTGTTTAGACATGGACATCCATAGAAACTGAGTAATGCAACTGTGAAACAGTTATACTAATACAGTAGTCTGGAAAAGTTAACAAATGTTGCTGTCCAGGCCAAGGCCATCAAGTAGTACAATAGTAAAGACAGACTGGGCCACAAGATACCAAACAATCAACAGTAAGTAATGCAGGTGTATAGTTCAGCAGCCTCTATCTAAACTCTGTAGACAATCCCTAGGGGGTTAAGACCTCAGTTGACACAATGGGATGTAACTGTTACATAACAAGGCACAACTGACAGCATCACAAGTACACTGACGAACAGAACAGTCTGTATGGCAGGTGGCAGTAGGTCTGCATTTAACCAAGGCGGATTGTATGGTAATGTACATCCATATACCTTAAGGCAGCTCACCCCTGATGGTCTTCAGGACTTTGGGCTTTCAGGATTCTGTAGCGCTCCCTTATACATATATGTATATATAGATAATGTATACATAGATGTACGTATATGTATATATAGATATATGTATATATAGCCATATATGTATACACATCCTATGTGTACAGATATGTCTGGTTATGTTGGTATATATGTAGATATCAATAACAATATGTGCATACATATCTATTCTGATATACCTACTACTGTCAATATATATGTAGATATCCATACGTATATGTGCATATGTATCTCTATCTGTATATGTCTAGACATATATTGCTCTGTATATGTATATATATGGGTGTTTATTTGTATATCTATGTACATATACATATCCATCTATGTATGTCGATATGTATATCTGCATGTCAATACAGATATCTGGATAAGTATATGTACATATACCATCACCATACATCCTGAACATGGAGTGTAGCCCTACCTCAGCCCCTGTAGTCTCAACATCGTAGTGCAAGGGGACGTCAGGTATGTATAGCAGGTGTACTTGTAGAGTATTGCTACTGTAACAGGGATTGTTTTCACAGACATGGTGTGTGTGGGAGGACACATCTGCTTTTCACATATGCACCATTAGCTACTGAAAGACATCCTAAGGACATCATAGTACAGTACCGCTGCTAGCACGTAATGCTCCTGTGAACTACAGCAGAGATATTGGCCAATATATGTGGACATTCTGACACACTCTGGACAGTCTAGAGGTATACACAGAACCCCTTAGTGCAAAACATGTGGACCAAACCTGACAATGTGGATGTTAACAGCCATGTAGATTGGTATAACACATAACGACTGGTATACATTTGCCCCCATAGGTTATGCATTCACACAACTTTGTCTGTCCTGACTCATAATAACCACTGGTACAGAAGTGCCATGGTCACATACTACCCACTAGATATTGACATACTTCTGTACAGCATCCCACTGCTCTATCTGACATACATGACTGTTAAGGGAGGCCCGGTAGCAGTATATCTGGCATGTATCCGGACATGACATCTCACTGGGTAACTACACTAAGCTGCTAGGCATGTAACAAAGCACTGTGCAGGCTACAGGCAGACTGGCTCAACACTGGCCTACATTTCCTACAGGGGAATACACATGTACCTGCATATATAGCAGGCTCTACAGGCACGTCACAGCACAGGGTAAGATATACCTGTGTGAAAGTGTATAACCACAACCAATGTGAACACAGCCACATATGGTAAGCAAGCATAATATTACATAATATGGACTAACTGTTCAACACCATCTTCATATGTGCCACTCACACACTAACCCTACATATACTGGGCCACTACACAGTGTGGTCCAATGCCTGTCTGTGTTATGGGACATGTGTATGTATGGTCCTATAAACATGTAAGCCGATAGGGTAACATACAGTGGAGCAGCATATAACATCAGATATGATGGGACCAAGAACAAAGACATCTACCGCAGTCTGTACACAAGCCAAAGTACATAGGTTCATAGGTTCATACTAGGCTATCTGCCCTGGGGCAATTATAAGCCTAGCCCAATTCTGTATGGCTTACGCCACCCCTTGATCTGAGTATACTGTGCCCTTTTTAAGGTTTAGTTTACTGTGCCTCTGTCTAATAGTGACACAGGAGTAATCCCTGGGACAAACCTACGATCCCACATCCACTTATCGAGATTCTTCTTGAAGAGATTCAGTGAGGTGCTCTGCCTCACATGAACTTGAATTCTATTCCAGAGCGAAGGGAGCCGCTGGGTTATGAACCTGTCCCTCCAGCAAGTTCTATTTATTTCTGTGCTGAGGTTTAAGTCCCTCGAGCGTGTCGCTCTAAGGGATTTAGATTTACTGAGGTGGAGCATGTCCACTAATTCTGGATTTGACATAGCTTTGTATGTCAGGCATAGATCGCCTCGAAGTAGGCGGTATGCAACTGAGTAGAGCTGGAGTTTTTTTAACCGAGCAGCATATAGCATCTGTTTGAGACCCTTGATCCTCTTGGTGAGATACTTTTGGGGTCTTTCTAATTGCTGCAGGTGTCGGGTAAGGTACATCCCAAAATGGGCATTGTACTCTATGATGGGCCTGATGAGGGATGAATAAAGGTGCACGATTACCTCTCTTGATCTAGATGTGAAACCCTTCGTGATGAGGTGGGCTATGTAGAAGGTCTTTCTAACCACTTTGGCAATGTGGTTTTCAAAGGAGAGATTGCTATCAACTTGGGTCCCCAGGTCCCTAATAACTTTCTCTGTACTTAATGGGTTTCCGCCTATGTGGTAATTTGTGGGCATATTGTTTTTGCCAAAGGGTATGACTATACATTTTTTGGCATTTAGCTTTAAACCATGGTGCTGGCACCAGTTATCTGTCTCTGTGAGACCTTTTTGAAGGATGTTTGTGTCAGCTGGAGAGTTGATTATGGTGCCCAGTTTGCAGTCGTCTGAGAACTTGGTGAGCCATAGTCCTCCCACGTTTGCCTGTACCTCGGAAAAGTATATACCAAACAAGAGTGGTCCCAGGACAGAACCCTGTGGGATGCCACTTGTGACCGGTTTCGAGTCTGAAATGGCTCCAGCAACTCTCACTCTGTGGGTTCTGTCTTTGAGCCAGTTTGCAACCCATCTTGTGACATAGGGGTTTATATTTAAGCTGGATAGCTTATCTATGATGCCCGAGTGGGGTATTGTGTCAAATGCCTTTGCAAGGTCCACATAGGCTGTGTGGACTACCTTCCCTTCATCTATGGCTTTGGTGACTCTTTCAAAGAAGTCAACCAGGTTCAAAAAGCAGGATCTGCCCTTGACAAAGCCGAACTGGGTAGGATCTAGTGTCTGTAGGTCCCCAATGTCTTTGTTTATGAGCTCCATGATGATTCTCTCCATAGCCTTGCAGACTAAGCTAGTCAGGCTTATGGGGCGATAGTTTCCA
This sequence comes from Protopterus annectens, assembly GCF_019279795.1. Lineage (NCBI taxonomy): Eukaryota > Metazoa > Chordata > Ceratodontiformes > Protopteridae > Protopterus > Protopterus annectens. The sequence goes on along the minus strand of NC_056742.1, from coordinate 218,831,324 downwards.
GGGTCCGTAGAGGCTCCACCTTTGTGGAGTGGGACCACTGTTGCTGTACGCCATTCTGTGGGCACATATCCTGTAGTGAGGCTGAGATTGTATAGCTGTTTTATTTGAGGGATTAGTTTCTCTTGTAGTTCATGTAAGACGCAACCTGGGATGCCATCTGGTCCCATGGAAGCAGTGTTTTTTGCTTTGGAGAGGGCAGCCTTCACCTGAGCATCTGAGATGTTTGGGAGGCAGCCCTCTGCCGGGATAGATACTTGCTCTTTTGGGGGGGGTGGAGAAGTTTGCACTGAACCTGTCTGCCAGGATATTGGCGATGTCTGTGGGTTCAGTGTATTTTTTGTCATTTAGAATCAACTCAGAACAAGTCTGGGAGTTGCATCCCAGGTTTCTAACATAACTGAAAAAAGCCTTATGATTGTCTTTGGTGTCCTGTGCAATTTTTCTCTCAAAGCTGGCCTTGGAGGATTTTATGAGGGATCGTAATTTTTTGCTAGTACTGATCAGAGATGCCTTCCTATTAGGGATTTTGCTCTATCATGTAGTAGCTTCCTCCTTCTGTTGTACAGTTTATTTATGGCAGGGGTCCACCAGACTGGACGCCTGCCTTTGGATGATTGGGTCTTGGTTTTGTTTGGGATAGCATGATCCATGCATTCCTGGAGATGTCCGTAGAATGCATTTATATAGGATTCTGCAGTTTGGGCTGTAGTTTCCACTGGCCCTGGGGCCTTGAAGGATTCCACTTCAGTTTTGAGAAGTGAGAAGTTCGCTTTTGAGAAGTTTTTCACTGTGGTTTTCTGGGCTGGGGGTGGGGTCGGGATGTGGACATCCAGTGAAATTAATTTATGGTCTGATCTTACCAATGAGGGATATACTTCTGGTGTGGAGCATAGAGTCCCCATGTTGGTAATGATCAGGTCTAGTATGTTGTCTCCTCTTGTGGGAGTGGTGACTAGTTGTTCCATAGCATTTGAGTTTATAATTTCCAGAAATCTTTGGGCTAAGGTGCTGGGGCTTGAGTAGTGCTCCCAGTCAATGTTTGGGTAGTTGTAGTCACCCAATATAATGGTGTTTGGAGAGATCTTCATGTTCTCCAATGTTTTCAGGAAGGCCGAATGGGATTCCTGACTTTGAGAGGGTGGTCTGTAGGATGCCATAAACTGAAAAGCAGTCTTGCCCACTGCTATTTGCACATGGATGGTCTCTGATACTTAATGCAATGCCACTAACCTGGAGGTGTGGATATCCTTGATGAATATGGAAACTCCCCCTCCTTTTGTGGTTCGGTCCGGGTTTTGGGGCCGAAAAGCATGATACGAGGTATAGCCTGGTAGTGCTGGGGTGCTCTCTGGAGCCTTGAACCAGGTTTCTGTCACTGCACAGATATCGATGTTCTCCATACTGAGGAGAGCTTCGAGTGCATGCATCTTGAGGTTAAGACTTCTGGCATTTAGCAGCATTACCCTTAGTTTCTTGTTCCTTGTGCTGTCTATGGGGGTGGGTTTGAGTTTTGAGCCTTGCCTAAAAAAGGCACTATGGGGGTGGCAAGAGCCTTTGCCAATATCCGAAAGCCCAGTGGTGACAGATGCAAGCCGTCCCTAGCGAAGCAACGTGGCTTGTCGAGCATGTCATCCCAGGCTGACAGACACTAGATCCCCTTTGAATGACACCAAAATTTTAGCCAGTTGTTAAAATCGATCATTTTGTCTTTGTACTGTGGCATCATTCTAGGTGAGGGTAAGATGCTGCTCAAGGTCAGGGTCATACCAGCCTGGGCTATATGATCAGAGAGCTCCTCTATGTCTCTTTTCATGTAGTCCAGGGAGGTACGTCTCAGGTCATTCACACCAGCATGTACAATGACTGAGTCATATTTGTATTTGCTTTGGAGTGACCTGAGTGCTTGCGTTATGTGTCGGATCCTAGCACCCGACAGGCAGCTCACAGTGACCTTCTCTTTATTCAGCCTGGTGAGCGGGATGTCAGTGTGTCTGACAATAGAGTCACCTATAACAAGAGTATCAGGTGTGTTATTCAGCCTTAAGGGCTGTGGCTGCTTGGCACACTGACTTTGTGGCTTATGTGTTGTGTGTGTTTTGTTTTGAGGTAGCGTTTGCTTGGATGTCTGCTTTGGAGGTCTCTGTTGCTTAGGTAGATTTTTATTTAGAGCCTCCAAGTATGTTTTTGTGTATTTATGTGTTTGGTTCGCTGATGTGGTGGGACTATGGGATACTGGAATTGTGTTGTGTGAGGTTACCTTCTCCTCCTGACTGGTTACACCAGTTTTGAGATGAGAGAGCTCAGCCTCCAGTTTGGCTAAATAGTTGCATCTCTCACATATATTTGAACCTGTTTGGAGGAGGAGAGGGTTAACATATTAACAATACACACACTATTGCCATTCACCATAAGTGCACACACCTCAGCACTATACACGCAACCACAAAATGTCCAGGTTATATCATCAAATATAACCCCTACTGTACATAACATGTGTAGCAGTCTGATATCTCACTGGCTTGTTATCAGATATGATGTCACTAATTATGGTGTACAGCACATATGCACCACTTAATGCATGACATATGTACAAAGGCTGACAGAGTTGTGGCTGGAAGCACATACACAGAGCCAATATTGAAATGTTGCTGTGATAATCTCATGCATTTACTTTTGTAACAGGGTTTGTTGCAGCATATGTCCCATGAGGGATATGAAGTCAGTAACTGTCAAGGCTTTCACCATTTACATACTGCAATCCTCACACTACCTTCTACAGTTCACAGATAGATGCTCTGTGGGTAACACATGAAACCAAAGGCACCACACACTGCCCAGTCTGCAGATGACCATACAGATGCAGGTTCCTCATAAACATAGCACTGGCATGGCAGGTATTAAAACATGTAGGACAGCCATATCCACACACACCCTGTTAAACCAACATTACTCCAAATGCAGTATAGTAGCACTTACAGTCTGTGTTCAGGTCAGGCACATCCCCCTCCTGTGTGTTGCCCTGTTTCCACAGTGTATGTTGTTAGAGGTAAATCCCCAATCCAGCTGAGATGCTGTTTACCAAACAACAGATCGAGTTCCTGTTCACAGTGAATGAAAAGGCCCAACACCAACATGATGTTCCTAGATATTGGAGTGTGTTTCCATGCAATTGGCTATGGGAATGTTACCATAGCTGTTCCACATGCAATCAGCTAGAGGAGGGCTGCAATTTGTGCAGAGGCCATCAACTGATCATGAGCAACACTTAAAATACACATGCTGCTGTCTCAGCAAAGCAGGTGTAGGTCTCCGCATCCACTAGAGAGAGAGTGTGAGAGACAGACAGAGGCAAAGAGAAGTCAGGGAGGGGTGGGAGAGTAAAACTTAAGCATGTTTGTATCACACACCTACCAGAACAGGGTATCAAACCCCCTGAAGACTATGTAGTGCTATTACATTTCTATGCAGTTATTGGATGTGCCACATAGGTTACAAGTTGAGGAACCCTTAGAATGTATATGTGATGGTGAGTGACATCTGCAACAGGGATATGGTAGCTATACGGTAGGTGTAGTACACGTGCCTGCCCACATGAACTGTTGCCAGGGTCAAGACAGCCACACTCTCACAGGGATGCACACACATTGACACACTTAGCAGGGCCAGTAATACAACTCATCACAAGTGAGATTGCCACAACACATTACTGTGCAGGTATGCAAGTTTCACATGCACCACAGGGGTCATATGAAAGTTATATGGGCAAAGGGTAAAGGGAGGTGTCTGACAGACAGCATACTTCAGTATGCTAATGGGGGTTATAGTGAGTGTGAATGTGATCATACGCATCATACAACACACACACACACATACACACATGCACACACACACACACACACACACACACACACACACACACACACACACACACGCACACACACACACACACACACACACACACATTGTCAGTACTGACATGCATGTGTGCACTGCTTCATGGGTGTGTAGTGGTGGACTGTGCCAGGTGGCTATAGAAGGCTAGGTGATGGGTATACCTTGGCATCAGGCCACATGACAATGGTCTGCATTGTGGCTCAGGTGTGTAGTTTCTGGATTTGCCCACACAGGTGGATATTGTATTCACCATCCAGTCACCTGGGTGACTATTGCGTGTGGCCAATGTTGTGCATTGCTTGCCATATATGTGTTCCTTAGGCCATGATATGGACGTTGTCTGGGATGTGCACAGCTCCTACATGCATGTACAGTGACATGTAGAACTGTACCTGGGGTGTCTGTCCCATGTTGTGTACACAGATTATCATCAGATGTGCCAGTCCTGGCCTCCTGTGGTGGGAACTGGTAATGGACAGCAGGTTTACCCTGCACGTACATTGATAGCATGCTAATGACATTCCCTGGTGTCAGTGGCATCTGTCCGTACAGGGCATGTTTCAGGCATGATATGTCCTTTGTATGTCACATTTGATGGCACCATAGGTGTTGCAGGTGTCCAGTGGGGAAAATGGGGAAGGTGCACTGTCTGCATGTATGTGCCTATTAGACAGATGGACAGGGTGCCATGCCATCTGTAGCCCACTGCAATCACTCCATAGTTGCTATTAGTGGGCAATATGCACTGTACTACAAACATAGTGGCTGTTGCCTAGGCAAGTGTATGTGTGTGTATGAGACATGGGTTGAGAGTGTTCTCTGGGTAATATTAGGGTTGCTAACTTTGTTTGCCTGGCCTTGATGTCACATGTATGGGTATGGATTTGCACCCAGCCTCTCAGCTATTTCACATCTGATATCCCTGTACAGTGGGCATTGTGATATATACTAGGGCCACCAAATAAGAAATTTGCAAAACCCACTCCACATTGAGCCAAGTTGTTACACACTCGCAACCACCTCCACACAGGATATGAGTTACAAACACAGACACACACACACACCCGTCACATCTGGGATTAGAACTCCTACCTAACTAGTTTATTACACTACAGCACTATGCAATTATAGTATGCATCACCGAGATTACTGGAATATTCCTTCCCCAAAGGTGTATTTCACATTGGATGACATCAGCAGGATTGCCAAAGTAGGGCATTCAAATTGTAGTGAGTGTGGCTAGGCTAAAATGCATTGCTCCCTACACAGACATTGAGACACACACAAAACACCCACAACTGACATGTGTGGGAATAGAACCTCTACAAGGGTTCTATATCACACTACAGCATGAAGCTGTTATAGGATGCATCACGGGGATTACTGGAAAACTCCTTCTCCAAAGGTGTATTTCACAATGAATGACATCAGCAGGAATGCCAAAGTAGGGCATTCAAACTGTAGTGAGTGTGGTTAGGCTAAAATGCATTGCTTCCTACATAGACATTGAAACACACACACAATATCGACAACTGACATGTGTGGGAATAGACCCCCTACCAGAGTTTGATATCACATTATAGCATGAAGCTGTTATAGGACGCACCATGTGAAGTACTGGAGAACTACTTCCAAAAAAGTGTATTTCACAATGAATGACATCAGCAGGAATGCCAAAGTAGGGCATTCGAATTGTAGTGAGTGTGGCTAGAGATTGCTCCCTACAAAGACATTGAAACACACACAAAACATCCACAACCGACATGTGTGGGAATCAAATCCCTACCAGAGTTCTATATCACACTACAGCATGAAGCTGTTATAGGAAACATTATGGGGATTGCTGTAGAACTCCTTCCCCAAAGGTGTATTTCACAATGAATGACATCAGCAGGATTGCCTAAGTAGGGCATTTGAATTGTAGTGAGTGTGGCTAGGCTAAAATGCATTGCTCCCTACACAGGCATTGAAATACACACAAAACATCCACAACCAACATGTGTGGGTATAGAACCCCTGACAGAGGTCTATATCACACTACAGCATGAAGCTGCTATAGGACCCATCACAGGGATTACTGGAGAACTCCTTCCCCAAAGGTGTATTTCACAATGAATGACATCAGCAGGATTGCCTAAGTAGGGCATTTGAATTGTAGTGAGTGTGGCTAGGCTAAAATGCATTGCTCCCTACACAGGCATTGAAATACACAAAAAACATCCACAACCAACATGTGCAGGTATAGAACCCCT
>NC_056742.1:218795178-218822678 GCF_019279795.1 Protopterus annectens | reverse complement strand
TGTCTGTGCTGCTTCAGCTGCATGATACTGCTATTAGCAGAGATATTCAGACGTGTACTGTTAGACACAGTGATGTTTTCTGTCCTCATGTACTGTCAGATGGACATTCTTGCTCACAGTGATGACTTGTGGGACAAGGGTGACTGCAGCTGTGTCCAGTATTGTGGGCAGACACCTACGTATTCATGGTAAGTTACGCCATTCTGGAGAGGGAGTTGCAGACACTTGGTGCTGGGTTTGTGTATCCAGTTCAGCACCTTGGTACAGTGCTGGCAGAGGATCCCATACTTGCCCGCCCATTAACATGGCAGTATGGCCTTATCTTGCTGCGGCAATGCCTCACAGCTGTACAGATTTGCACATGTTAGCCAGAGGCAGTGGCCATGGCTTAGGACATTTACTCTATTGTGGTGTATGGGCAGGTGTGTAGCCACCCATTTATGTGATTGAAGCCATTGACAGTGTGCACACAGCTTGGTGTTGGACCTTGCACATTCCATGCTGCCCATGCTCCCACACCACCATCTGTTATTCTAACCTCTTCCATACATTATGCATACATTCTGTGATACTTTCCCTAAGGGTATCACCACATCACAGGTGTGTGTTACTGTTGGTCCACAGTTCATGTAGTGGGACATGGTGGACATATTACTGTGGTTTGTCCACATGGCCTTGCATATGGCTTAAATGGAGTGTGTTATATTATTTGGGTGTCCATGACATAATATGCATTGGCAGTATGTGTGAGACATGAGCCTTTGGCAGGTGCCTGTAGGGCATTAGGTGTTGATGCAGGCCAAATGTGGCAGGCCGTTGCATTCTGTCAGTCCTACAGTCCCAGACCACCATACAGTATATTCCCCTGGGGTGACAGGGTAGATGTGATAGTTGCTCATGTCAATACCTTCTATCAGTCTTTATCAGGAGGTGTGGATGCTGGCAGAGTGCTACCTACAGTTAGGGACACACCTGCATGGGACACCTGCACTGCATGCTGCAGTCTTCTGCTATTGCCATATACAGGTGGGGTCATACTGTACCCATTCCCCACATTAGGGATATTGCCAGAGAGGTGCCTGTGGGTGATGTTTGCATGGCTTGGTGCATGTGTGCTATGGACACTACTTTCATCTGACACAGATATATGCATGGGGCATTACAGTTATGCTGGCATGTGTGGGTGCATCAGCTGATTCCCAATACATCAGTCCAACCTCCTTTGTGATCTGCAGGTGTTCAGGCAGACCTCACCAGTATCCCCTACTACAGGTCCTATTACTGTGATGTATACCTATATGTACAAATCCAAGGGTGTCACCATTTCACAGTGACACAATACATACTGTATGTCTGGGGTACTTTCCCCTGTGCACTGCTTGTAAATCTAATCCAACAGCCATGCCATGTTGGTCTTTCAGATGGTGACACATATTACCATCATACATTTACAATGGCTTACTGCTTGCATGTGTTATACTGATGGATATTGTCTTTGGCACTGCACTTATGAGGGCTTGTCCCAGTTATCAGCAGTAGTGAGCAATGGCCACCAGGTCTTACCTCAACATGCATACATACTGACCACTCTCACACATTATGAAACACACACCATCCTAACACACTCAGACCTGCATATTGTGCAAATGCTACAACCTATCCTGCTACCTTGGCCACCTCTGGCCATCTGTGCTCCACTCGTATTTTACCTGCTCACACATGTTACTATATTTCTACACAGGATTGGGTGGGGCACACCTGACTGTTTTACATGTCTACATGGGAGTGGGACACCTGACTGTCACTACATTTCTACATAGGGTGTGCGGAGCCAGACCTGACTGTCTTTACATTTCTACACAGGATAGGGGGGCACACCTGACTGTTTCTACATGTCTACACGGGTGTTGGGGGGAACACCTTACTGTTTCTGCATATCTACATAGGATGGGGGGCACACCTGACTCATGTACACATTTGCTATGACTGTACTGGTATGTCAGGTACTCCATTTCATTCTGTATTCTAACCTGTCATACTGACTAGTGGCATATCAGTGTACTACAGGTCTTAGCTTTGGTTGCCTTACATATTAGTGTCTGACTTCCTATCCTTCAGAACTAACATTTCACTGCCTGACATGCTGTAGTCTTTCTGTGTAGGCCTGGGGGGAGGTTACCCATAGGCATCATTCAGAGGCCATAGCACAGGCTCTGTTTGAGTTTGTCTATATCTGTCCTGCTGACTGAGACTGTTGTTGGGTATGTAAACCACCCTGACTGGCATGTGTGAGTCATATGGACACACATGTCACCCAGCACATTTCCTGCAGTGGGTTTTGTCACTCTGTATAGTACTGGCTACTATGGTGACTCCAGTATGTGTTACAGATGTCATGGTGCCACTATTGGTGTCTACTATCTGCTGCCATAACATTCAGCTGCCCAATTCCCTTCCATGCTCACACCCATACCATAGATACAGGCAACTATACATTCTACTCCATTTGGCAATTGGTAGGTTGATTGACTTACCTTGTGGGTGTGCCAGAATTGAGGATGGTGCTGGAGGGCTGCCTGTGTTGGATGCACATAGTACACTCCCTATACATGGTTGAGCACATGTAGTGTCATGTTTGGCATCCCTTTTACTGTATGTGCGAGTCAGAGAGAGGTGTCATTGCCTTGGTCACCACTGTGTCAGTGTATGTGCTATGCGTTGTCTCTTTGCCATGGCCTCGGCATACTGGACAAGCCTCCATCTGCCTACTGGGGCAGGCTCAGGTTGTTCCTCCTCCGAGTCACTCTGTGCTTATGCAGGCCTTGGCATTAATGGGGGGCTGTGTTGCTCTGCCACATGCTGTTCCTGCTGCAGCTGTTTCTGCAGGATCATATTGTGTAGCATGGCACATACCATAACAATTTGGGTACATGTAGCTGGTGAGTTCTGCAAGGCTCCACCGGATGTGTCCAGACACCAGAACTGTGACTTGAGCATCCCAAACACATGCTCAATTATAAGTCTGGTCTGTGCGTGTGCCTCATTCTGGCATTCTTGTTCAGGTGTGTGTGCATTTATGATGGGTGTAATCAGCCACAGCTCCAGTGTGTAACCAGCATCCCCCACTTGATGACCATAGGGGATGTTCCCATTGGCAAATCTGTGGTACAGCTGTGTCAGATGCCAAATGTGAGAATCGTGACAGCTTCCAGGGCAGCCAGCACACATATTCATTATAATGCCCTGGGCATCGCAAATGACCTGGCAGTTGATGGAGGGGATGCGACTGCTGTAGATGTAGGCCCTACCCTGATCACCGGGTGGTGCTTTGATGCACATGTGCGTGCAGTCTATAGCACCTACTACCTCAGAGTATTCTGCTATTTGGTGGAAGAGATGCATATTGCTGGCCAACACCTCACGGGTGTTGAGGAAATATACAAGCTCACCGGCATGTGCTGACATGGCATCCAGGAACTGGTGGAATACTCTGGATGCTGATGCCTGTGAGATCCCCATGATATCCCTAGTTGAGCTTTGGGAGGTACCTGCGGCTAGTATTCCTAGACCTACAAATACCTTGGTATCCACTGGGATGGGTTCCCCATGGTCAGTTTAGTGTGTCAGACGTGGCCTGCACAGCTCAACAATTTGCTGTAGGAGGTCCCTGTCCACCCTATAGCGCTCTACTATCTCCAGCTCATGTAGCCCCTGGTGGGTTACCCTGGGTCTGTACACTCTTCTCTGTCTCCTCACTGTGGGTTGATCAGCAGCATTCACATCCTCACCATCCTCTGCCTTTTGCACATGTTGTTCTATGTTGCCTGCTGCAGCCCCTCTCATTGTGTAGGTTTGTTTGTCAAAAGTTCCCTGCTTGTATACATCGGTAATGTAGATTATGGGAAAAACCAGAGGGGAAGGTGTTTGCTTAGTTTATAGTAGTGTTCTGGGTTGGGCTGGTCTGCTGCCTGTGTTATTGGCTGATTATGAAAAATTTCACCTGCCAGCTATGCTAGTTCACCTTAATTACCTTCCTACTGCTGTTTTCCCTTCCCATTGCCTTCCTGTTTAAGCCTGGGGGTGCGCCTCACAAACATAGTGCTCAAATGTGCACAGTGCTGCTATTTCCTGGTTTAACTTTTTTTTTTCTTCCTTTAAAACCCTGTGCATGGTGTGCACACCTGCTTAGACAATGTAAAGAGTGCTAGGCAAATTCAGACACACCCCCTAGCTTAGCTGTGCTAAGCTAGGAGCAAACGCAAGCCACAGGGCTCCAATCCACTTACAGTATGCCTGACACCCCCCACATGATGTCAGCTAACTCCTAGGCTTGCACTAAGCTATTCCTACTCTTACACTGTTGGGAACTAACTAGAATGCTGGGGAAAACTGGGATTCACTATCATTCCCCTCATTTGCATAGGATTGCCTGCTAATGCATAGTTACATGTCTCACACTGAGCCTCCCCCCATAGCAACCTCTACTCACTGGCCATGTTCTCTTCTACCTGCCATTGACTTGCATGGTAGAATAGTGATTTTAGTTAGAATGTTTAATTTAGGTTTATTTTGTTATTTTCCCCCAAAACCCATTTGCATGCCACTGCCCTATGTTTAAACAGCCGAGATCGGCTAAAAAAATTAAAAGTTGATTTTTTTTTATTGGTTTGGCTGTTTGCAATGTCAATGACCTTATACTTGGCCATTGGCATGCTTCCTAACTGATATGCAGCCTTTATTTGGAGCTGTCACAGCTCCGTTTTGGATTTTGCAGAAATATATTAGGTTACTAACCGAGTATATTTCTGCAGATTGCACTAGTCCTGCACAGCTGGTTACAAGCTTTTTGGATCACAAATTCACCTCATTTGCATGGAGTTCTCCTGCAAATGGGGTGATTTGCATACAGAGGCTTAGTGCATGCAGGACTAGTGCAGGAGCACTTGTGCACACCTCTGCAAGCTGTTCCTGCATCGGACGGCAGGCATATTGCCTGCTGGAGCTCCTGCACTAATCCTGCACACTGTGCAAGGCATAGAAAATCTGGAGGATAAAGTATCTGTTTCAGGAGTAAGTGATTGTTAGCATGCATGGCACAATTACTACATTGCCTCAGAATGCCCATATACATCAGGCTGACCAGAGAATGATGAGAAACTGCCCATCTATGGTAAAAGATTCTTACTGTATGCATTATTAGGGAAGGTATTGGGTTAATTTACAGGATTATGCTGGTAGCTCTGAGACTACAAGAGGAAATAATGTTTTGTATAGGCTAAAGTTGATCAATAAGGCAACGTTGCTCAGTGTGCAGCCAAGTTGTTCCTAGAGCAGCAGAAAGGCTAGAAGAGTTTTACTGACAGTTGATTAGGGAACACCAAGCTTCAAGGCCTTTATGTTTATACAGGGCACTGCTGACTGCCTCTGCATGGAGAGCAGGTTAGCACAAATGCAAGGTTTAATATGAGCAAAGTGGAACAAGTTTTAAACTAACTATCAGTCAGGAAAGCACACAATAAGCCTTCTACCAGCAATCAACAACTCAGATAGGTCAGATCAGCACACATCTGCCACAATAGTAGAGGAAAAAAAACTTCTGAATGTAGAATGTCTGGTTTGGAGCCCAAGTGTAACAAGACTAAACAAACTATCTACAACATCCCTACAACTATTAGATACAAAATAATACTGTGCAAGTAAATACCTAAGGCAGCAGTAGACAATATAGTATTTTTTATATAAAGTGCAGAAAAAACAGCAAATAACTAAAGAAACAATTAAAATACAGTCACAATTTTAAAAGAAGTACAAAAATATTTAAGTTCATCTTTTCACTAAAAGATTGCTCCAGATGAAAGCAGATTCTCAGCAATCTGTAGCAAAGTCACCAAATGATGAGCAGATCTGAGTATTTATGCCAACTAATATAGGCTGTAAGTAATATGTCCTATGCAGATCAACTCAAGGCCTTATCCCTGTATTCTGTCTCCTACAGGCTCTTGAAGGAAGACCTATGCCTGGCATATAAGAGATTGTCAGACCCCACCTTGGTGGACCTCCTGCATATTCACAAAACAACCTCACCAGAATTACTCATTCTAAAGGCTTAATCCTTGCCCGTGATATAAATAAGACCTGCAGGAGAGACAAATATCCCCAGGAATGTCCAGAGCAGAACACCCCCCCCCCCAGAAACATATAAAAACATAGATCTTAACCAGATGGAACTTAGACAATGCTTATCTGCTTTGATGACCAATAATAACTAAGAAGAAAAATATATGTCTCCTGAGATTTGTCTTCTAGCTTTTACTAGCTTTTTTTGCTTCCATTAGGATCATGACAAGGACCAGCAGAAGAAGACGTCTTCAAATACAGAAGTAGCTGATATCTCATTTTATTAGTCATCTGACAGAGCAAGTTACAGAATACTAGAAATTTTAACCAGCTCATGGTACCTGTAAAATCCACAATAAAAAGTCGCAGGACTCAGAAATGGCAACTAGTCCAACTTTATTCACTAAAACAACCAAGATTAGCCCTTTCATCTGTGATAAATAGACTTCATCGACAAATTCTGTTATTCTAGCAAATTTCTAAGTTTATAAAAACATTATTTAAAATCTTTCCCTATTTTTGGGCCTTTGTCCCCCATTATTTTAGAATTTGTCCAGATTTCTTGTACTAAGAGGTTGAGAGATATTATAACAGAGATAAAAGAACTGTAAGTTAGATCTTTAGAAAAGGGTAGGAGCAAGTCACATAGAAAAAGTGAGAACTGTGGGAACGATCGTCACCATCATCATCATCATCATCATCATTATCATCATCATCGCCACCATCATCATCATCATTAGATCATTTTTCTACATAGGGTCGGGGTATCATGTTAACTGTTGCCATCTCTCTCAATTCAATGCCACACTCCTACCTTCTTCGACACTCATGCCTGACTGTCACAGATCTTCTTGCATGCAATCCATCCACCTCTTTGCTGGATGTCCTCATTTCCTCTTACCTTCTTCCTGTCATTCCAAATCTTCTTCACCAGGTTGTCTTCTGTTTTTCTGCACATGTGTCTGAATCACTTTAATCTATTTTCTTTGATGTTTTCTGCAATTGAAGCTACTTTGGCTTTTGCTCTTATGTCCTCATTTCTTTGTCAGTCCAATAATGTGCACCCTACCATGCTTCTCAGTCACTTCATTTCCATCACCTCAAGCTTCCTCAACTGCTCTGCATCTACTTCTCAAGTTTCTGTACAATACAGTAGTACTGGCCACACCACTGTCTTGTACACCCTACTTTTCAGCTTCTTTGGCACTCTTCTGTCATTCACTACACCTGAGACTCTATGCCAGTTGGCTGCAGCCCCTCTGATTTTAGCTTTGACATCTTCATTCAGACTTCTCTTCTCCTCAACTCACCCTCCCAGATACTTGAAGCTATTAACCCATTCCACTATTGTCCCTTCTATTTCAGTTCTCATCTTCTTCTGATTTTCCCAATTTGCTGCCATTACTACTGTCTTATCTCTGCTTAGTTTCATCCCATGTGCCTTCAGTTTTGCATTCCATTCCCTATCCTTTGTTGAAGTTCTTGCTCATCCTCTACCTGTAATGCCACATCATCTGCTTTGTTGGCCTGTCCCCACTGACCTGTTTGCTAATATAGTCCATCACCAGTATGAACAGCATTGTGCTCAGAGCTGAACACTGGAGCACACTGACTTCCACTGGTAACCCCTCTGTGAGAATGAACACTGCTCATACTTGAGTCATTGCGTCCTTGTACATAGCCTTCCATAAACCTACCAATGTTCCTGAGACTTAGAACCACTGCAGTGCTGCCAAAATCAGCTTTTTGTGGGACTCTGTCATATACCTTCTTCAAGTCTAAGAATGCCCAGTTGGACTCTGTCCTCATCTCTAGCTTCTTCTCAACTATTTGTCTCACTGCAAACATCAGGTAAGTTGTACTGCAGCCTGATCTGAATCCAAACTGCTCATCTCCCATGTTACTTTCTACTACTCTACATATCCATCTATCAATCATCCTCTCTAGAACTTTCATGCAGTGTGGCAGTAATTTGCTACCTCTGTACTGCCCATAGTTGTTGATGTCCCCTTTGTTCTTGTACACTGACATGAGTATGCTTATTCTCCAGTCATCTAGGATATGCCTTTATCTCCACACTGCTATGAGCACCCTCAAGAACCATTTTTCCCCTATCATACCCAGCATCTTTATCATATCTGCTGTGACGTCATCTGAGCCTGCTGCTTTCCCTGACTTCATTTTCCTTAGTGCTGTTATTACTTCTTCTATGGTGGGCTCCTCTTCCTTTCTCATCGTAGGTTGTCTCTGGGGAAATACAGCTTCTGTGGTGTTTTCTTCATTAAGAAGCTGCTGGAAATACTACTTCTATCCTCAGTTGATATTTTGTGGACTGGTGAGCAGATTGTTGCTGGCGTCCCATGTTTATCTTGTTTATTTTTCTGTCTTTACCTTGTAGACTGATATAATTTCTTTGTGCCATCTACTGAGTCACTTTCCAGAAGCTGGCTCAGTGCCTCCGATGCCCTTTTCTTTGCTATTGCAACTCCTTTCTTAGCTTTTTTGTTAGCCAACATGTATTCATTCCTAACCTGGTCGGTCTTTTCTATCTCTCACTTTTTCCTGCACTTCTTCTTTCTTTTGATGACCTTCTGGATCTCTGCATTCCACCACCAGCTTTCCTTATGTTTCTTATTTCCATATCTGGCTCAGTCACATATTTGTTCTGTTTGTCCTTACACATGGTGTTTTGAGGTGTTGCCATTATTCTTCAACTCCATCTATTTTGACTTCTTGGGGTGCTAGAGCCCTGAGTAATTATTTGAACTGTTTTCCTTTCTCTCAAGTCAACTTCCAGGTCTTTAGCCTGGTTTCTGTTGACCTTAGAGCCTTCTCTAACCACTGCTTGCAGTTGATTGTGGCAACCAGTGGCTTATGCTGTGGGCTGACTGTTTCTCTGGGGATATCTTTACAATCATTGATTCTACCCCAGTGCTCTTTCCTTACTAATAGGAAGTCTACCTGAGTTGCATGTTGGTGACTCTTGTAAGTGACCTTGTGACTGTCTGTCTTTCTGAACCATGTGTTGGTTACTATCAAGCCATATGCCAGACAGAAGTCCAGAATAGCCTCTCGTCCTTTATTCTTGTTGCCCCACCCATGTGGACCCAGGCAGTCCTCATATCCTGTGCAGTCTGTCTCAATATGTGCATTGAAGTCACCCATTGTCAACTCCAGTTCATGTTGTCCTGCTTTATCTAGTAGGTCCCGCAACTGCTGTCTGAATGTACTATGTTCCTCACTATCACATCCCTGCTGTAGGGTATAGGCTGAGATTATGAATACTGCCCAGTCATTACATTGGATTCTGATTGCCATGAGTCTGTCACTAATTCTGATGATATCCCTCACTGCTTTCTGAAACCTCTCTGTCACTACAATTCCCACACCATTTCTAGCCTGTCCACCTCCTGAGTAGTAGACTCTGAATTCCAATCCAATTGGCTTCACTGCACTGCCCTTCCATCTTGTCTCATGGATACATAGGATCACCAGCCTCCTCTGTATCATCATGTCATCCACTTCAAGGTGTGCCCTGTCAATGAACCTACATTAAGTGTAATAATTCTCAGTTCATGTTTGGCAGGTTGATTGGTTTTAAGTCCAGCTTTCACTCAACAGAGCTATCCCAGGTAACCCAGGCTGGGCAACTAGACACCGGCCAGTGAGTAGCTTATTGACCCAAAGCTGCTAGGCTTTATGGTGGGCAAACACTGGCCAATAGGGGCGCATTCACCACTTCCACCATTAGCGTAGGTCCATGGCATAGGTCAGTGTAGGCCAGGTCCTCAAACTACTTATCACTGGCAAATTCTCATGTCTATTTTGGCAACATTAGTCAACATAACCAGATCCCTACAGCCATATTTTATTTTACACCACTGAGTGGTTAGCTCTGTGGGAATGATACTTGCAGAATAATGTTAAGGGAAGGCAGGAGCTATGAGTTATGTAATGTTTGATTGACAATGACTGTATAGAAGATTATATGTGATGTATAATGGTTGTGACTAAAAATATGTCAGTATGGATTGTTTTCATTTATATAAATGTATGATTGCATACATCATAAATGATAATTCAATAAAGATGCTTTTTGTTTAAAAAAAAAGAAAAAAATTGCAGACTGAACAATGTAGTGTATTGACCAAGATTTTAGTTCCATAGCCATGCAAGAGGTAGACAAAATATCTTAGAAATCATATCATGAGAATGGTCCAAGATAATAGGCAATTGAAGTAACAATCTGAGCAAAGCCGAAAGCCCCTCATGAACTAGAGTTAATAACTTGTCTGCCCAGATGATAAATTTATCCATCGCTGAACAACCTATTCAAGGATCTCAACACAAAGTCAACAAAAGGAAACAAACACTTGTTTGAGTATCCTCATACTTCCAGTGGACAGCAAATGAGGGCAAAGCCAAAGCCTGTTCATTTCCTAATAGCGTACTCAAAAGATTTGGTAGTCCCAGTATTACCTTGTTCAGAGTCAGTGAAAACTAATAACAAAAATTACACATCCCGGATCTTGTCAAAATATGGGTGATGAACTATGCAAAAAAGATGGGGCAGAGAATCTTCCAGATGAGGATGCAAATTCTTTTCTAGCCATGTTGCTGAAATAAGGGGCGGTCATCATCTTGCTCATCTTGCTCATCCAGTAAGTCCAAATTAAAATTGGAGTTGTTGCAGATGAACTTCCCAATAATTAGAAAGCTGTGCCTTTTTAGGACCAGTCAGGCTATGGTTCCAGTCTCTGTCCATATAAACAATCAGTTCCTTCAGTCCATAGTGCACGTTAGAAATTTAACCTGCATTTTGTTTTATAAATCAATAATGACAGATCACCAACATAGAAGTACCCGAAAGAGTGATGTGTCTGAATGAGGTCCCTCAAGTAATATGCTCTGACCCAAACTGTAAGAATGATGGTAAAAAGAAGTAACATCCAGAATAAAACCAAGATTAAAACAAGTAGCTCAAAGACATGATCTAAGACAATGTAGAAATTAGACAATGGCAATTCAAACACGGAATAAAATGTAAAGTTTCATTCATAATTAGTCAAATACAATTTATTCTACTATTGAGCCCTGAATGACAGAACACTACTATGAAACCCTGAATGCAAAAACACAGAAAAAGCAATACACTTAATACTAATATATGAAACTGAAAATGGTGAAAAATTAAACTGCAAGCCTTATTGGGTGGGGGGGGGGGGGCACTTCATCTCTGGATATGTGGGCAAGCCCTCTGTGTATTCCTGAGTTTATATGTAATAGTCAAGGTTATATCAACTGGAAGAAAGGAGATCTCTCCCAAAACAAAGGAATCAAACCTGGTGCACATTTCTAAACTGCACCATCAGTGATTTCCTATGGAAAACAATCACTGTTGTTGTTGTTGTTGTATACCTCTGTATATTGTTCGGGAAGAACTTACATTCAGGAAATTTTAGTTCAGTCATCTTGTAAATATACAAAAGGAACTGTGTGGCACACTAATGATATGGGACAGAATCAACGCAATGTGCTTGAGTCCCTTTCTTCTCTGAGGCTTTTACATCTCCCCTATTTGTGTTTGACCTTATTTTTCTGTTTTTCAGCTTTTGCTCTCTCAGTGTCACTGATCACTTCTCTAAGGGGTCTAGAAGGTTTTTATTTGGATCTATTTTTTGGAGCTCCCATGAAAATGAACTTATAGTCTGCTTCAATATGAATTTAAGTGAATGCTGTATCTGGTCACATGGCAACCCCAGTTGTGGTATTGCTTAATGTGGTATCCTCAAACAGCAAAGTCACATATCTAATTCCCAAATTTATCTGATTCTTTTTCTTGTATTCACATGAGACCATTGTTTTGTCTGCTTTGAATCACTCTCTTCTAATACAGCAGTGGTTGTCTCTGTTTTACTGTCATTCTATTTTTCTTTAGGTTTCCTTTGGAAAATGACTGCCTTATAACTACATTATGACCATGTGCTGCAGATGTTTGAGACTCATTATTTATCTATTCACACAAATCTAGGAAGGGGAAAGAGGTATTTTCCAAAACAGACTATAGCTTATGTCTAGTTACTATTCTAACACAGTGCCCATACATACAGGAGTAGTAAGTGTCAGATCAGTTGTGGGACAGTCCCTTCTATACTCACGCACATATAAAACTCCAGTTCCGCTCCTCCAAGTTTGCCATGCTGTTGTTTACTAATCACTCATTTAGTAAAGTTATCATTCTTCTAGAATTAAGCTGTGCATATACTAGTTTCCTATTCACTCATATGTTATACTTTTACATTTCTGACTGAGTACTTTTAGACGCAGCTGCATTGGTATCACCTGCAGACTTGGAATGTAATACCCTACTCCTTCCTTCCGCTTCACCTTCACAGATAGAAGGTGTCATTCCACTAATTGATTTATTGTCAGCTACAAAACATGCCACCTAACAGTTACATGCATTGCACTGCACAAGCTTATCATTGAGTAAACAGTTTTTAGTAACATGCCTTACTTCATAACATTTAAAACATTTTCCCGTGTCTTATGTCTAGTACTTTATCCACATAAATGCTGCCTGACATTGTCTATTTTGGTCTGAAAAAGTCTTTCTTCCTCAGAACATTCATACCAGTTCCACCACTTTTTTGGAGGAGTTCCATTACTCTGCATGGTCTGTATCATTGTATAAAAGGCCACTGATTACCATGTTCTTCTCAACAAGTTCTAATAGTTCGTATGCAGTCTGGGGTCTCCCTGACTAACCCACATAAAATGATTAAAGGAAAATTAGAACTCTTCAGGAAGTCATTCCATAAAATGACATCTGCAATTTGGTACACTGGAGTTTTATCTTTCTTTAAACATTCCAGTGCCTGATGGACTAAGTCATACATTTGTGTGGGGTATAAATCCAAGTGAGAAACCTCTCAGCTCATATTACTGACATGGCCATTGAGTGAGTAAGTATGTCTTCCTTGAACTTTATTGTAATCATTGTTTTGTGTCTTTTCCAAATTGAAGTATGTTTTTGGGGCTCCCACTCAGCAGTGGGGCTTCCAGTCTAGCCAACTAATTTGACTGGATAATATTCTCCTTCATCTGTTCTTCTGAAAGCTAAAAAAATAGGCCTCAGCATCCACACAGAAGTACATTTTCAGTAAGATGTGACTAGATCTTCTTGCCTGCATCCTGGGCCGGAGCTCTTCCTGTATGCATCTTCAGCTATCAACCATAGCCTACAATTCATTTTGCAAGTTTTGAAGGGCCATCCACTAAAATTCTGTATGCCAGTTTGTCAAGGATTTCTCTGTTGCTCTTTTGCAAAGATCAGTTAATTTCTTTTTGAGCAATGTTGCTCAGCTGCATACTCAGCCAATAATCTTAGATTTAACTTCTTGTTGCATGCTCTATTGTGAACTTTTATTGCTTTGAAATAATGCTTCTGTGGTATTTTATATACAGTTCTACAGTTTGTTTTAAAATTAACTAATGCATGAAAAAGTTTTAATAATATTTCTTTACAATCCACCAAAACTGTTTATATTTAGTATTTTTACACAATTCCCAGCACCTTAACCATGTGTGACAAAGTGGTGCTTCTCTGGACACAGACCACACCAGAGACTGTAGCCTTAAGGTAATCAGTTACTCCACATGCCGACACTTTACCATTTTAGGCTCAAGGCAAACATTGAATTAAAGTGGGTTAATTCAGCTTAAAAAGAAACAGGCAACTCACTTCAGACAAAAAGAAAGAAAGAAAGAAAGAAAGAAAGAAAGAAAGAAAGAAAGAAAGAAAGAAAGAAAGAAAGAAAGAAAGAAAGAAACAGTTCATGCAGAAGGCAAGCATCTCCATATACTTGTAGGTTTCACTGCAACAAATATGTAGCCCAATTCTTCTAGAAGACTTTACACAGCATTCAAGAAGACACAACTGTGGTTTTGCAAATTTTTTTATAGTTAAATGAAAAATATATTAGGTACAGGCTTTGAAAACACTGCCTCACTTATTGGATTCCTCTCAGTTGCTGTCATATAATAAATCCCTTCTCAGATTCCCAGTCAAAGTCTTTTTATATTTTCTAAAACACAAATCTTTAAGTAAAACACATATTCCTAACTCTATATCCAGATACTTGCGTTCACAGGTAATCAATATTGAGCCACACTCATATACCATACCTTTCAGCTGTACAGAGTTTCAAAAAATGCCCACATTTTTGCCTCATATTTTTGGTCTATTCCTCATAAAAGTTGTGTTTTTTTTGGCAAATTGCTGAAGATTAAAGTCACTAAATAATAAATAATGACAGACATTTGAGTTTCAGACTTTATATATTTCAAAAAATGCATAATAATGCAAAAACGTGCTATTCTAGCAACTTTCTAAGTTTATAGGAGCAATGTTTAAATTCTGTCCCTGTTTTTTCGGAGTTTCTCCCCCATTCTTTTTGGCTTTGTCAAGATTTCCTGCACTGAGAGGCTGAGAGGTATGTCATGCACACAGACAGCTTTCATGATTATAGATGCTTTTATAACCTCTTTCTAGTTCTGCTCATCAGTGCTGCTTAAAGAGTGTGCCTGTGTGTGTTTGTGTGCATTTGTGCAAACAAATACATGCATATGCTGAATAATAGGCAGTGTTTTACTACATTAAGACAATGTATTTCACATTCATTTTTAGATGGATTTTTCCTTGTACTGGGAACCAAACCATATTTCATTAAACCTATTGAGAGAAAAAAGGAAAGATAATAATCAACAAAAATAAACTAACACAAAAATTATTTCAGCTGGAGGAGGAGTACATTACATACATCCCCTGCAGGAGGTGCATATTAGCCTGTGCTCAGTATATACAAGGGTTAAAGTTTATCACTCCTAATTGTACTGCTCATCAGTTAAAACATGTTTTTAATTACAAGATCAAAGTGGTAGTGAGTTTCCCACACTAGCTCACCCATCTTGGTGGGTGGGGGTGAGATGGTGCTTCTATACTGACCCTACCAGGAGTGATGATGTCAAGAATGCAGCCTTACAGCTCTTGATGAGAAATACACTAAACTGAAGTGAAGCAGGACTGGACAGGTATGCTTACCAATATTCATTACCCCAGAAAGAAGAAGCAGTGATTACAAAAATCACAACTGCTATGTAAAGGGTAAAGGCATATAAAGGTTAGAGCTACCCTCATGTGTGATAGCTTAATACAGGTATCTAACTCTTGCATACAGGGTAAATAAATAGGTCAGTAATCAAAGAATGAACAGAAGAGATGTGGGGCAGCCATGAGCATTGGGGAGCAAATGGGGTGGCTGTTGCACTGAGATGGAATGAATGGATCAACTGGATACAGTAATGTGAGTTTGTATATAGTCAGTATAGTGGAAAACAAAATAAAAATAGTAACAATAATTTGAGCTGCATCATGTAGAAAGCCTGCCATTAGGAAGCATATAGTTCCTTATAGCATTTCCAGTAATGTAAACATTTGAAGCCATTCACAGGTAATAATTGCAGAGTAGACATCAGATCCTTTGATTACTTTATAAGTATATAGGGTTGTCGTACCAAACGTCAAACATTCTTATGCTGTGCTGATGATGGTATAAGAAGGCATAAACATGCATGTCCACAGCTAGTGGGTTTGGTTTTATTGGTCTGAAGTTATCCATAAATAGACTTAAAAGTAAAAGTAAAGGAAAAAGTCATGGACATTCAGAATTGCCATTTAGCTGAAACCCCTGATATCCTTAAGGGGTAATTTGCATATATCCCATGTTGCCTCCTATACAAGAGATTTAAGGTATCACAGAGTGGAAAGTCTAGCTTTGATAGATTTTTCTTTTTGTGTTTTTTAACCACTTGGTTTTCCTGTGTGACCTTTTTACTCATTGTTTTACCTGGGAATTGTTGACCTCGCAGACCTCTCAGCCATATCTTTGTCAACCAAATGTTGCCAGCCAAACACATGTCATTGTAGGTTCACAGCTGATGTAAACCCCAACATACAGAAAGTCTCAGATCATTACACTGCTAGCACAACCTTGGTCTTAGCATATATCGCACACATTAACATTTTCAGTTCTGTTAAGAAGATTGCGGTTATTACTCCATCAGAATTTCAACAGAGACTTAGTTAATCATATCCCATGGCATCCCTTAACATATAATGAATTTCTAATGGAAAAGTAATGAAATCAAAGTGTTATGGCGATATGTGGCTCACAAATATTTTTTTTGTGTTGGTTTGTTTGTATCTTAGCTACATGAAGGCATTAAGGAGGAGACCATGTCATGCCTCTAGTGAAACAACAAAGCTATGCAGATCCATCACAGCAGAATGGGACCCAAAAATAACATATTTTTCTAAACTTTCATAAAGTTTTCAAAGTAAGACATCTATTAACTGTTTTAATAAAATAAGATGTAATATTGTTTGCCACAACACTATGTCGTACAAAGCAACAAATTAAGACAGATTCAAAGGAAGTGGGCTTTCATGTCCTGAGAATATTTTGGTAAGTTTGCTCTTAACATAGAACTAATAAAATGCCTTAAGTGTAGTCATAAAGTATCAGAAGTTTATCTTGTGGTCAGTAAAATGGCTAACCATATGAATTTTAAGAATAATTTTGGTTTAGTAACATACTGCATGTCACCGAAACTAAATTATCTTTAAACTCCACAGTGATTCTAAAACTATTTTTCTCCTACTCTGTTTCATTTTATCTGAGCAACTACACTAGAACTTAGAGGACATAAAATGTTTAAGCCAAATAAGATCCAATTTACACGACACGAAAACAAATAGTTCCAGACACAACCTATATTGGCTGCAAAGATTGCAAATATAACCTGCTCCTGAAGCTGTGTTTCACTATTCCAATCACCTACAGAGACAGAATGCCTGAAGGTGAGCAAAGAAGAGAAGAGAAGAAGAAAATAAAGGAGTTTTTTTAGTTCAATTTTAACCAAGACCAAAGTTCATGTTCCGAATGAAATAAGACTGCAATTCCTGTGAGCAAATAATGAAAGTTACAGCTGCCTAATTTAAATACAGTGGGTCAATGCAAAACCAACTTCTATTATACAAATTAGTGACATGCAATTCTCATTACAAGTCTTGAATATTTTTTCAGTGACATTAGTAGAACATGATAGATTTATTACTTCATCTATGAAAGGCTGAATTAGGCCCATTAAAACAGTTCGCAATTTTCCATGTGGACTTCATCTCTAGAATAATTAAGACAATAAATTGATCTAATACTAAATATGTTCTTGTTTTGAGAGTCATTTATTATGAGAGAGTTTTTAATATGCTAAATCATAAACCTAGTGATGTCACTGAAAGAAAAAAAAACTCATGTAACATTTGCTTTGCTTACAGGAAAAAGTTACATATTGGGACTAACTCATCAGAATTATTAGTACTGACCCAAAACACTGAATAATGATGCTGTAATATAAGTGTAAGGACAATTTATACTTGAGGCAAGTAAGTTATCTTAAATTATATAGTAAAAATACAAATAAAAATGAAATGATTTTGCTGACAAAACCTCACTCTATTTCACAGGCTGGATTTGTGAAAATGTTGCAGAGGTTTTTAAGAGGCAGGATGGATCCTCTACAGATCATCCCCTGTAGTGAAGTAAGCATAATATCTACATATGTTATTAATGGAAGAGGAAACCCAATGTTGTAATGAATGTCCCTCAGCAGTATCAGTCCATGTAGCTTATGATTGTCTTTGAAGATTGTTTTAATGGCACTGCTGGTGTCATCAACACCAAGAAGATGTTTATTGTTTACTTAACTCTGTAGATGACCATGAAGCTAGTGAAAAGGCTATAAAGGAAGTGGAAAGATCTGGAGGAAAACAAATGCAACAATCAAAGCCAAGCTGCAGAAGCAGATTCCCAAAATATAGGAACTAAAAGACATAATAAAAAGCCAGACTGAAAAAGATGGATGCTCTTGAAAATCACTCAAGAAGGAATAACTTCAGGATAATTTGAATACAAGAGAGAGATAGTGAACAATAGTGATCTGGAGCAATTTGTAATGCAGCTATTATTACATGACAGATTTGTGATACCAGGAAATCATGAAACACTAATAGAGATGATGCATGGAGTGAGCTGCTGGCAAGCAGTATCAGAAAAGAGACACATCCATGTTTTGGCATATGTCAACCCCTTTGCTCGGAAAAATGAAATAGCAAGGCATGTGGAAAGACTTAGAGTTATCCCTTTTGCTGGAATGTTCATAAAGCTGGTTAAGAATTACTTAGAAAATCTCTACTAGAAAAAGGCCTCCATGCTGGAGGTAATAAATGAACTAAGAGTAAATGCAATAGCTGCATGGTTGAATTATGCTGGAATTCTGGAAGTACAACAAGAAGGAAGACTTTTCAGGCTACACAATTTGGACGATGTTCAAAAGTTTAAACAATAGTATCACAGAGAGTTAAAGAGCTCAGGCGATAAAGTTCTGAATCATCTGCAGGACATGGATTGGGAAAATAACCTTAGGTATAGGAGAGGTGACAAAGAGATACCTGGAGGACATGCAATGTCTGATGTTGAACCCCCAACGGGGAAGAAGTCAAGACCAGGAAGTACAGAGGGGTCACATGCCACTAAAAAAGATGAGCAGGAAATAAATCAGAAAGATAACTTCAAAGAAATGAATAAACAGAGAAAAGTTGGAAGAGAGCCAAGTGGAGGAGATACATGATAAGCATAAAAGCAGACATAGAGTTAGAAGCAGAGACAGGCTAAGGTGAGCTGTAAGAAGTTGGAAGGATAGTGTGTCAGATGCTTTGGGACACTCACAAATGAACTGCTGAACAAGTCAGGGACTAAACAAGCTGAACAGATTCATTTATGCTGGATCATAGAGTGTTGAAGAGGAGGAAGGAAGACTGCAGAAAACTGACTACAGAAGGAAAGACGCAATAATTAAATGGATGGAATGGACACTGAAAGGAAACTGACTGTGAACAGTGCTGGAAGTATGAATTAAATGAAACAGATCCTTATCTAGTAAAACATGCCCTGGAGAGCTCATCAAAACTTTACAAACGATGAGATGAAATTAATTGATTTTGGAGGAAATGATGGGTAATGCAGTTGAGGGGTGGGGGTGGAGGCAAATGAGAAAGCCTCTAGGGAAAGAAATATATTTTTGATAACTACTTATTGGTGCACACAATAAACATTAAGTGTAATGACTAAGTCCTTGCAAAAAATAACTAAGAATTACTGATATAACAACTGGAGGCATAAAAAGGAATGTAAGTGATGAAACAATGGAAAAGGAAATAGCAACCTAGAGAAGTTTTAAAAATAAAGGAATAGAGATATATAAGCAGCATAGTAAATAGTTGCAGAGACAAAAAAAATATTGGACTATCACAAAAGTGAAGCTGGAACAGCAGACTGGTGAGCAATCATGTGAAGGGGAGATCAACAAATGAAAATGCTATCATTTATTAAGACTGTGACGTAAGTACTGGGTTGGCATGTAATGTATTAGTATTCTGAACTCTGGATGGGAATACATGAAAGTCTTAAAAGGCTTGTGCCCAGGGCATACTCATGTACATGCAATGTGGAGAAGGCATACAGCCAGAGGAAGCTGCCAAGGAACACAATGCTCAGTTCAGAGGTTAGACCCAGTGAAAGGAATATGTCAGATGACAGCAACTGGGAAATCAGGTAGGGATGAGCAAAAACAACAAGGAAATTAAAGTTAATTACATGGACCATTTGGGATTCATCAAAATCTATAAGGAAGAGGGATAGTGTCACTCATCTGTTTACAACTGAAGATGAACAGGCAAGGTAGTTTGTTTATATGCTTTATTACACAGAAACACATCAGGATGGATAGCAGCAGTGCAAAATATAAATGAACTGATTAACTGACAGACTACACAGGCATGCAGGCTTACATCTCAACAGGTAACTACAAAACGGCAGTCAGGCATTGCATGTGTTCAGTATTTATACACTTGTGCAAGCCCATGGAAAGCTTCTTAATGGTCTATATACATATTGATCTACATCCTCCCTTTTTAATGAATTGCCCACAATAAAATGACACTTGGAAAAGACATGCAATTGTACAGACACTAAGAAACAAACACACCACCTATGCCCTTATGTCCAAGTTGCCATGCATCTAGAACATGGTGTGGAAATGTGACCTGATCTAGTGATATAGCAATCAGAACTGGGTTAAAAACAGGGACAGTCATTGGTGAACAAACAGATTCTGGAGTTTTGGGATTCTTCTCAGGAATAGGGATATTTACTGGAACATCCTCTGGAACTGGAATGCTGGATAATCTGAGATTTAGAGTCTTTCTCACAGGTATGTTACTGCAATGCAGGCTCAGACACAGTGATCAAATGGCTCCAATTCCACCTAAACTCTACTCCTTGTGATTACACAATGTACGTTCTTCATTCTGGACATACTCTTTTCACGACTCCAATCTGATCAAAACCTTTGGATGACTGTATCCTCATTATCTCCCCTTCTCATAATGGATTGAGTGGTTTGCTGGTCTTATCATAATAGGACTTCTGGGATAAGCACTTTTTTAACAGATGGGCTTTCATTGATTTGTTGTTCTTGACACATGGAACCAATAGATGACTTCTAATTGGTACTGTGGTTCTGGTTTGTCTCAACAGAAGTGTCTATGCAGGTGAACAAAGATGTTTATCACAAGGTATATTTCTGAGTTTCAAGAGATAAAGAGAAAACATCAATATTGTCTCGTTTTGACTTCTCTAGTAATTGTTTCACACTTTGAACTGCACATTCTGCCAAACCATTTGACTGTGGGTACTCAAAGCTACTCGTAACATGAATAAAGTCCCACTATTCAGCAAATCTTTTGAACTGCTGGCTTGTAACCTGTGTACCATTGTCAGAAATAACTTTGTGCAGACTACCATGGACTGCAAAATGACGCTTCATCTTAGTAATAACAGTACTGGACGATATATTAGGAATTAGGTCAATATCACACCAATTAAAATAAGAGTCTACTAACACCAAGTAATGCTGACCATTCCATTTAGAAATGTCTGTAGCTACTGTTGACCAAGGTAGTTCAGGAATCTGGCTTGGCTGAAGTGGTTCTTTTTGTTAATGTGGCTTAGTACTATTACATACAGAACAAGATGAAAGTACTCCGTCAATGTCCCTTGATCTAGAAAGCAAAAATACTATTCCTCTCATCCTTCTTTTGGCAGAATCAGTTCCTGGGTGGCCACAATGCAAAATAGTAATATACTCTTGTTGTAAGAAATTTGGAACAATCACTTTTGGACCTTTCATGATGATACCATTGTCAAACAAAATCTCATCTTTGTAAGGAAAATAAGGTTGTACTTCTACTGGTAAACACGATTGCTTTGATGGCCATCCTTGCTGTATGACTTCTAAGTTCATCAAAACATGCGGAAGAAAAATTTCTAACTTCCATGACTTCAAAACCAAGTTTCTCATTTTCACGCTGTTCAGTGGTATTTCTGGGTGATCTGGATAATATATTAGTAAGATAAAGAAGTTTTCCTTTTGTGCAGACAAGATTGAAATTATACTTTTGCATTTTCAACATCATGCATTGCAATCTAGCAGGAGCTGTATGCATAAGCTTTCTCAAAATAGTGACTAGAGGTTGGTGATCTGTTTTACTCTGAATGGATCTACTATAAGTATAATAATGGAATTTCAAACATGCAAATACAATTGTCAAGAGCTCTTTCTGAATCTGTGCATGTTGCAGCTATGTTTGGATTAGACTTCTGGATGCATAGGCTACTGGTCTAAAATGTCTGCACCAAGACCAAGCTTTGAAGCATCACAGGAAAGACTAACTGGTTTGTGAACATCATAGTACCTGAGAGTTGGTGGATTGG
Source organism: Protopterus annectens (assembly GCF_019279795.1). Lineage (NCBI taxonomy): Eukaryota > Metazoa > Chordata > Ceratodontiformes > Protopteridae > Protopterus > Protopterus annectens. The sequence goes on along the minus strand of NC_056742.1, from coordinate 218,800,608 downwards.
CAATTCTGCTACAACCAGATAAACAACAAACTGAGGAAACACAAGGAATGGACCGCAAACCCAAACGAACAGCGATAGAGTACTGGTGTAAACAATGAATACAACAAGTCCAAAGGTTAAATACCGTGCTGTAGTTCCAAAACGAGCAGCTTCAGCAACAAATACTGTCAGTAAATAATAAGTCCCAAAAGGAAATGCTCCACTGTAGTTCCAAAACAAACAGCGTTAAAGCAAATGCTGGCAATAATTCATGTAAATCACAGATAGTTCCACACAGATGACCACAAGCCAATACTAAAAAGATAACTTTTATTTTACATGAAGTTAAGTGCTTTTTGTCCCACTAAATTGTGGGACTTCTTCAGACAAACAAGTGCAAAGGATAAAACCAGTTTAAATACCTAATTTGGCACCAAAATGTAAGCGCCGTAACCCAGCAACAATAAACAAAGTAAAACATGTTGAACTATGATCGATTTGTAATTTAGATAAAATATAAAAACTGACAATGATATACATCAAATACTTAAATTCAATTAAAAGTGTTTAAAGTTATAAATATATATTTTTGGTAACTAAATAACCAACCATAAAATATATAAAACTGAAAATTCATATGTCTATTTTGACTAAAAGATGCAAGAATGAATGTAAAACCAAATAGGTATATAGGCACAATTAAACCTAAGGATGTTAAGTATGAATATATAAAAAATGTGCTACAAAATTGTCATAAATAATAATAATAGTGCCCATCTACGCAAACTTTTTAATTTTAAAATTGGATACAAAGAACAAATCTCATTTAATCCTGGTGGTGTGCTAGCATTACGACGAAGTTGCCAGTATAGTTCCTGCACTTCAAGTAACACCTGTTCAGGCCCATCTCGTCCATCTTTTACAATTGTATCTACCACTCTAAATAAAAATTAATGATTAGTGTTTTCTAAAATTTGTTTGGCTAGTGCATTGTCTAATTTATTTTTCCTAATAGCATAGTGTTTTGTTCAAAACACATAGATCAATACAAATTCTGATATCATAGGAGCTTTTCTTATGAGCTAAGACCATGGAAGATACCCATTCAGTAGGTTCATCAATTGGACAAATCACACCTTGCTGCACCATTTTATCTAGCTCAGCTTTGACTCTGTTCTGCATAGCTACTGGAACTTTTTGGACTGGTCTGACAACTGGGCTGACTTCATGGTATAACTTTTTGTTTTACACAACTGGGAATTTGCCTAGTTTGTCTTTGAAAAGATCAGCATAGGTAGAAAAAATAGACTGGGCAAAATTAGAACAGTGGTCTTTTAAGCTTTCAGGGTGCACTTCCTTATTAAATGAAAGTAATCCCAAACTGTCTCTGAGGACTAATAATGAATGCAGGTGCCCTTTGACTACATAAAAAATTGCAAGTCATAGCTGTTCCCATCAGAATAACATGAAAGGACTACTGAACCTTCAGTTTGAATTTCTTCAGCACCATAAATAACGAGCTTTGCGCACCTTGCCAAATCAAGTTTCTCACCAGCACATACTCTAGCAAATGTTTCTGCTGACATAACATTGCACTTTGAACTTGTGTCAACTTTGAGCTATATAGGTCTCCCATTTATCCAAACAGTACACAATACTTCATTCTTTGCCCATAAATCTACTGCATTGACTGTGTCATTAAGCACAGATACATCATCAACATAAAATTTTAGGGTCATAGATCTCTAATTGAACAACTTGTGTCTTTGAATGTTCTCTTTTAATAAAAGAACGAGCCTCTTTTGATTTACAAAATCTTTGGAAATGATTCCAGTTTTTACATCTGTGGCATTGCTGACTAAAAGCTAAGCACTTTTCTCTTTTAGACATGATTGCCACCACAGTTATGAAGGATGACTATGAGGCTAGGTGAGAGCACATGCTTTGAGTTTGCTGACTCATCTTTGTGTTCATTGAGACTGTGTGCACTCTGGAATTTGCTGGAAAGCTACAGGGTTTACCAGTGAATGTTGCAGGACCTGCATCAGTCACCATGTGCTTGGGTCTGTTTCTTTAAGCCACGTGCTGCATACATACAACATGAGAACTAGGAGATACTGGAAGCATACATTTCTCATTTGTAAGCATATTTGTTTGCTTCTCTGTAAGCACATATATCTGACAAATCTCAATGGCCTTATTCAAAGTTAAATCATTATCACAAAGTAAAATCTTTCTCACAGCATTATCTTTAATATCAGACACAAATCTGTCCTTTATCAATTCATCCTTTAAATCAACAAATCTACAAATTTTAGCTTAGTTTCTCAACGTTATATATGGAGCAAAAGTTTCCCCAGGCTTTTGATCTCTTGTGTAAAACAAGTGTCTTTCCACTGGAATATTCATTTGGGGTTTACACATCTCTCTAAACTGACATTTTAAGCACTTGGGATCTTCCTTTGATTCAGCTGGTACCACTATACGATGGTTTTCCCCCTCCCCCTGCAAATACAGCAAGCAGATACACAAATGAGCACTATCTTTCTGAACCAGCTAAATTAAGCAGAATGAATGCCTTTGTACATGCATCTTTGTCAGAAAATGCAGCTTGTATGAAAATATAATACTCTGGCTCAAATACTCTCCAATTCTCTGCAAAATTATTATCAAAACCAAGTGGACCTGGTTTTCTAAATCCTTCAGCCATGCCAACAAAGTATGACCAAACACACTGAAAATATGGCCCTTGTAATTATATACAAACATGCACACACAGCCAGCACTTCTAATAACATTCAAATGCACAATAAACTCTTTGAAATACTATACTTTGTGAAATATGCTTTGACATAACTGCATTTTGTTAAATAACTGTACTGTAATACTGCACAAACCTGCAAACAATTTCCCCTGTATTTACTCTTCCTCTGTGCAGCACTGGCTTAGTCCTGCATGGAGGTGGCCATTTAGGAGCAGGAGGCATGTCTGAGAGCAGAGCTCTCAGAATATACATGCCCCAGCAATGAAGAACAGCAGAAAGTGGTATGAAATGAGTGAGACTGCTTATAGGTGACCACATATCCCCACCAACAATCCCCCTTGTGTACAACAGCAACAGCATATATAAATAAAATGAAGAAACCCTTTATGTTTTTTTTTTAATCCGATTAAAGCTAACTGTAGGTGTGCGGGTGTGCCCATCGCTTAGCTACGGTTAATGCAGCTTAAATGGCTGGAGGATAACAAGGAAAATATATGCAAATGAAGCAGCATAGCAATAGTGTAGTGGGCAGAGCATTCACCTTATGAGCAGGCATTCTTGGTTCGAGTCCCACTGCAGCACATTCCATTTCCCATGGCCAAGCACGTTATGAGTAATATTTATGTTGCATAACCCACTAAACAACATATTTTCATGAACTGGAGTACTGCAGTAAATGCACATGTGAAATGTCAGTGTCATAATGAATAAGGCACTAGTAAGCAGGTTTAAGCACAAATAAGCAGTAGTAAGCATATTTAAGCACTAGTAAGTGGGCTTAAGCCCCTTTGCATGGCGGTAAGCAATGCCTACACTGGTTAAGCAATTGTAAAGATAACTCTCTATAAGCAGATGTAAAGGCAGGTTAGCAGTGCTTACCATTGCGCAAACTCGCTTACAAATGCTCAGAAGTGCTTTAATCACTCTGTGTCCAATGGCCCTTGTTCTGCCCATCAATAAAATAAACAGTTATGCAGGTCTCGAACCCAGGACACTATACACAATAGTCTTAGTAGTTAACCACCAAGCCATCACAGAAGAATAAGGTATCAGCAAACAAGTCCTCACCATAGTAAAAGAAAAATGAACCTGTGAAAGGACTCAGTATATAGTCATATGTTCCATAACCCACTGTATAACATAAATATGTGAACTGGAGTACAGCAGTAAGGCCCAAAAGTGAGGTGTAATTATAACAGAGAGTTGAAGTCCCCAATAAAACACAAAGAACCCATAGAATGTATGTACACATTAATCATGGATACCAGGCATACATATAAGGTGTAATGAATAATAACTCAATGCCTAAAAGGAATTATAATGCGAAGTCTAATGTAAGCAATGCTAAGCATTGCACAAGGCAGCTTAGGAGGTGTAAGCAATGTGTAGGGAAGCTAGGTCATTGTGCCCAGTGGTATACCCTTTTAAACAATGCCAGCCATAGGTAAGTAGGTTTGCCCATAGCTTAGCCTTTTCAAAACCGGACAATCACAGAAAAGTGAAGAAATTGGCCCTACTTAAACTCAAGAGGTGGGAATACATCTCATAACTGGTTGTAGCTTCCCTTGCAGGCACTATGGCAGTAAGGGGAGAAGGTGTGTACTTTCAGGTGCAGCACTGGTGCATCCAGGAGTCCAAGATTATGGCAGGACACCTTGTCAAAGACCATGATCAGAGACTGCTGCAGGGCCAGTACCAGGACTCCCAGTATAAGGCAGAGGCCTGGGAACATCTCACCTGTGACCTCACCAGTGCCACTGGCATACTGCAAACTGGTGAGTAGGTCAGGCACCACTATGCCAACCTAAAGCAGTGTAAGGGGGACCTCTTGGAGGAGTGGCTCCAAGAGGCTAGAGCGGCAAGGGATGTTCCAGTTGTGTGTGAGTATCACCCCAGTATGTGTGTAATAATTGCCAGCTCAGGTATATCATGGATAGGTATGGCTAAATATTCCTCTTATGTCCCCCACAGCTGCAATGGAGCAGGCCGCGACCCAGTAGGCCCACATCAGTCACCTGGCGAGGTTGCAACATGAGGCAGGTCTGTAATACTCATGCATTTACTGTTATAGGAAATAAAACTAAAAATAGTAGTAAATTAATTGCCTGTTTAAAACCTGCATTGTTCAAGGCAAGTACTGCATACACTAGAGAATACGGCAGGAAGAGTCTCATATTGTTTGTATGTCAATAAAATTGTAATAGCCTGATAAAACAGGTCTAACTGCTGAACTGCATGTGTATATTCTGGTATCATATGGTAATGTAGATTTGCAATCATGTAATAGTACTGCTGTAGTGAATATGTAGGAGTGCCTGCATATGACAGGTGTAATCCCCAGAGGCCATTTAGTACAACTGAGAAACACATAGACAGTAAACAGGGAAAATGCAGACAACAAAAACTGAATAGTACATGCAACTGAGATGTGAACTGTTTTTTAGCACACACAGCCACGGTTCGAATTGCCAATGGTAGTAGTCTGCATACAGAATCATACTCCACAACTGTACCGATATGTCCAGAAAAGTGGCCCATATCTGTTGCCTATCAACCTGTCCCCCCTGGGAAATCAGTAGGATGATCCCAGATGTATAGGCAGCAAACAGGAAATACAACTGATTGACACACATCTATGAGAAAATAGCTGGCACACTAGCAACTCCCCAATACCTTATGTGAGTAAG
>NC_056742.1:218740178-218790178 GCF_019279795.1 Protopterus annectens | reverse complement strand
GCAATCCTCACACTAACTTCTGCAGTTCACAGATAGGTTCTCAGTGGGTAACACCTGAAACAAAAGGCACCACACACTGGCCAGTCTGCAGATGGCCCCACAGATGGGTGTTCCCTCATTAACATAGCTCTGACATGGCAGGTATGTAAACATGTAGGACAGCCATATCCACACACACCCTGTTGAACCAACATTACTCCAAATGCAGTATATCAGCACTTACAGTCTGTAGTCAGGTCAGGCACACCCCCCTCCTGTGTGTGCTGGCCTGTCTCCACAGTGTATGTTGTTAGAGGTACACCCCAATCCATCTGAGATGCTGTTTGCAAACAACAGATCAAGTTCCTGCTCACAGTGAATGAAAGGCCCAACAGCAACATGATGTTCCTAGATATTGGTGTGTGTTTCCATGCAATTGGCTATGGGAATGTTACCACAGCTGTTCTACATGCAATCAGCTAGATCAGGGCTGCAATTCATGCAGAGACTATGAGGTGAGTGACATCTGCAACAGGGATATGGTAGCTATGTGGTAGGTGTAGTACCCATGCCTGCCCACATGAACAGGTGTCAGTGTCAACACAGCCACACTCTCACAGGGACACAGCCACGTTGCCACACTTGGCATGGCCAGAAATACAACTCATCACTAGTGAGATTGTCACAACACAGTAATGTGCAGGTATCACATGCACCCCAAGGGATATACAGAGGTTATATGTGCAAAGGGTATGTGGAGGTGTCTGACATCAGACAGCATGCTTCAGTATGCCAATGGGGGTTGTAGTGAGTGTGAATGTCGGCATACGCATCATACACCACCTACACAGACACAGGCGCCAGTACTGACATGCATGTGTGCACTGCTTCACGGGTGTGTTGTGGTTGATGGTGCCAGATGGCTATACAAGGCTAGGCGATGGGTATATCTTGGCATCAGGCCACATGACAATGGTCTGCATTGTGGCTCAGGGCTGTAGTGTCTGGAGTTGCCCACACAGGTGGGTATTGTATTCACCATCCAATCACCTGGGTGACTATTGTGTGTGGCCAATGCTGTGCATTGCTTGCCATGTATGTGTTCCTAAGTCCATGATATGGACAGTGTCTGGGATGTGCACACCTCCCACATGAATGTACAGTGACATGTGGAACTGTACCTGGGGTGTCTGGCCTATGTTGTGTACACTGATCTTTACCATCAGATGTGCCAGTCCTGACCTCATGTGGTGGGAACTGGATGGCCCTGAACCTACATTGATAGGATGATACCGGTATTTCCTGTTGTCAGTGGTATCTGTCCATATAGGGCTTCTGTTTCAGGCATGTTATGTCCTTTGTGGGTCACATTTGATGGCACCACAGGTGTTGCAGGTGTCCAGTGGGGAACATGGGTGAGGAGCAATGTCAGCATGTACATGTCTATTGGACTGATGGACAGGGTGCCATGCCCTCTGTAACTGACTGCAATCACACCATGGTTACTATCAGGGGGCAATATGCAGGGTACTAGCAAGTGTGTGTGTGTGTGTGTGTGTGTGTGTGTGTGTGTGTGTGTGTGTGTGTGTGTGTGTGTGTGTGTGTGTATGTGTGTGAGACATGGGTTGAGAGTGTACCCTGGGTAATGCAAGGCTTGTTAAATTTGTTTAGATGACATTGATGTCACATTTAGGGTATGGATTTGCACCCCAGCCTCTTGGCTATTTCACATCTGTTATCCCTGTATGGTTGACATTGTGATATATACTTGGCCCACTATATAAGAAGTTTGCAAAACCTGTTCCACATTGAGCCCAGTTGTTACACACTCACTACCATCACCACACAGGATACGAATGGCAAACACAGACACACACACCTGTCACATCTGAGAATAGAACTCTTACCTGACTAGTATATTACAGTAGAGCACTACGCTGTTATAGTATGCACCATGAAGATTACTGGAGCTCACCTTCCCCAAAGGTGTATTTCACAGTGAATGACATCAGCAGGATTGCCTAAGTAGGGCTTTTGAATTGTAGTGATTGTGACTATCCTAAAATGCATTGCTCCCTACACAAACATATAAACACACACAAAACATCCACCAGTGCCATGTGTGGGGATAGAACCCCTACCAGAGTTTTATGTCATACTACAGCATGATGCTGTTATGGGACGCACTATGGAGATTATGGGAGTTCTCCTTCCCTAAAGGTGTATTTCACAGTGAATGACACCAGCAGGATTGCCAAAGTAGGGAATTTGAATTTTAGTGAGTGTAACTAGCCTAAACTGCATTGCTCCACACACACACACACACACACACACACACACACACACACACACACACACACACACGCACACAGACACACAGACACACACACACACACACACACACACACACACACACACACGCACACACATGCACACACACACACACAAACACAATTGCCAGGTCTGAGATTAGAACTCCTACCTAATTATTCTATCACACTACAACAGTACACAGTTACAGGACGTGCTACAGAGATTACTGGACTACATCCTTCCCAGAGGTGTGTTTCTAGGTGGATGACATCAGCAGCCTTGCCAAAGTTGAGCATTTGAATTGCAGGGAGTGTGACTACCCTAAAAAGCATTGCTCTCTACAAAGACTGTGCCAAACACACACACACATAGACACACACACACACACACTTGCCACATCTGAGATTAGAACTCCTACCTAACTAGTTTATCACACTACAGCAGTATGCAGTTATAGGATGTGCTACTGAGATTACTGGGCTACAACCTTCCCAGAGGTGTATTTCCAGGTAGATGACATCAGCAGCCTTCCCAAAGGAGAGCATTTGAATTGTAGGGAGTGTGACTACCCTAAAAAGCATTGCTGTCTATACAGAAACACACACAAACAGTTGCCATGTCTGGGATTGGAACTCCTACCTAAGTAGTTTATTACACTACAGCAGTACGCAGGCATGGGACATGCCATGGAAATTACTGGGCTACAACTCCCCCAAAGGTGTATTTCACAGTGGATGACCTCATCAGGCTTGTCATAGTAGGGCTATGGGTAGGGCAGTGTGTGTGCATGGGCCATAACCCATTCATCTAAAGGTTGACACACCACATGCGGGCACACACAGGGCCATATTCCACAGGTACATGTATACAGCTGCTAGATGACAACTTCCTTGTATAGTCATGTTGCACAGCTAGTACGTGCACCACATAGTCTGTAATGCTAACAGATACCGGTGGCTAGTATCTACAGTGAGTGACATCTGAACCTCGTGTGGTTGTGGCCTTTTGGCTGAGTGCTGGGTGGGACAGGCCTGGATGTCTCCTTGTCACAGTCACCCTCTTCCACACATCTGTGTATGTCTACCTTTGGCTTATTATAGTGTGTTGTCCTTAGATATATCTCTGTATTCCTGTCCACTGTGTGTGCAAAGCATGTGTGGTGCATACTGAGGAGTGTCTGCTCTAATATCTGCAACTGACATATATGTTTGGTCCACTGGTGTTTGCAGACATGGCCTTCATGTGTTTAAGTGTGTGAGCATGCCCAGTATGACCTTTCAGTATGTTGTTGACTAACATTGCCTTCATTTATCTTTGTGTGAGCATGCCCACTATGCCGTCTGTATTGAATGTATGAATCAAGCCCAGGTAGTCTGTACTGCAGTGCTGACCTATGTGTTGTACAGGGTATCCATTGATCATTTGGCATTGACTGTTACTACATTCTACATTGGATGGTTGGGGCACACCTGACAATTTCTATATTTCTTTACAGGATTGGGGGGGCACACCTGACTGTTACTACATTTCTTCATAGGATGGGGGGGTACACCTGACTATTTCTACATTTCTACACTGGATTTGGAGGGGACGCACCTGACTGTTACTACATTTCTAAGTAGGATGGGGGGCACATCTGACTATTTCTACATTTCTACACAGAATTGGGGGGCACACCTGGTCATTACTACATGTCTATGTAGGATGGGGGGCACACCTGACACTTGTACACATTTGCTATGACTGCACTGGTATGTCAGGTACTCCAATTCATTCTGTAGTCTTACCTATCATGCAGACTAGAGACATTCCAGTGTACTACAGATCTTAGCTTTTATTTACATACCTATTAGTTTCTGACATCCTACCCTTCAGAACTGATATCCCACTGCCTGACCTGCTGTAGTCAGTCAGTCTGTGTTGGACTTGGGGGGGGGTACCCATAGGCCTCATTCAGATGCCATAGCACAGCCTTTGTTTGTGTTTGTCTACACCTGTCCTGCTGGTTGTGACTGTTGTTGGGTATGTGAACCCCCCTGACTGGCATGTGTGAGTCACTTACCTTGTGGGTATCCCAGTATTGAGGGTAGTGCTGCAGGGCTGCCTATGTCGGATGTACATAATACACTCCCTACACATGGTTGAGCACAGGTAATGCAATGTTTGGCATCCCTTTTACACTATGTGAGAGTCAGAGAGAGGTGTTATTCCCTGGGTCCCTCCTGTGTCAGTGTATGTGCTATGCCTTGCCTCTTTGCCAAGGCAAGGGCATACTGGGCATGCCTCCTTCTGTCTACTGGGCCAGGCTCAGGTTGTTCCTCCTCCGAGTCACTCTGTGCCTGTGCAGGCTTTGGCAATGGTGGGGGGCTGTGTGGCCCTGGCCCATGCTGCTCCTGCTGCAGCTGTTTATGCAGGATCATATTGTGTAGCATGGCACATACAAGGACGATTTGTGTACAAGTTGAGTACTGCAAGGCTTCACCGGATGTGTCCAGGCACCGGAACTGTGACTTTAGCATCCGAAACACATGCTCTACTATAATTCTGGTCTGTGCGTGTGCCTCATTATGGAGTTCTTGTTTGGGTGTGTGTGCATTTCTAATGGGTGCCATCAGCCACAGCTCCAGTGCTTATCCAACATCCCAAACTAGGTGACCCTGAGGGATGTCCCCATTGGCAAATCTCTGGTACAGCTGCATCAGATGCCAAATGTGGAATCATGATAGCTTCCAGGGCAGCCAGCACACACATTCATTATTATGCCCTAGGCATCGCACACGACCTGGCAGTTGATGGAGGGGAAGCCATTGCAGTTGATGTGGACCCTACCCACTCACTGGGTGGTTCTTTGATGCATATGTGCATGCAGTCTATAGCACTCACTACTTCAGGGTATTCTGCTATTTGGTGGAATGCCTCACGGGTGTTGGGGAAATATACGTGCTAACCGATATGTGCTGACATGGCATCCAGGAACTGGTGGAGTACCCTGGATGTTGATGCCTGTGAGATCCCGATCATATCCCCAGTTGGCCTTTGGAAGGTACCTGTAGCTAGTATTCTTAGGCCTACACATACCTTGTTATCCACTGGAATGGGTTCCCCTCTGTTAATTCTGTGTGTCAGGCATGGTTGGCACAGCTCAACAATTTGCTGTAGGAGGTCCCTGCCCACCCTAGGGTGCTCCACTATCTCCAGCTCATGTATCCCCTGGTAGGATACCCTGGGTCTGTACACTCTTCTCCTCTTTTCTGTCTCCTCACTGTGTGTTGGTCGACAACATTCACATCCTCACCACCCTCATCCTCTTCCACAAGTTGTTGTATGATAGCTATTGCAGCCCCTATCATTTTGCTGTTGTGAGTGTTAAAAGTTCCCTGCTTATTTACACCGGTGGTGTAGAGTGTGGGGAAACCAGAGGGAAAGGTGTTTGCATAGTTTATAGTAGTGTTCTGGGCTGAGCTGGTCTGCTGCCTGTGTAATTGGCTGATTCTGATAACATTTCACCTGCCAGCTATACTAGTTTTCCTCGATTACCTTCCTACTGCTGTTTTCCCTTCCCATTGGCTTCCTTTTTAAGCCCGGGGGTGTGCCGTGCAAACTGAGTGCTCAAATGTGCACAGTGCTGCTATTTCCTGGTTTAACTTTTTTTTTTATTCCTTTAAAACCCAGTGCATGGCACACACACCAGCTTAGGCACTGTAAAGAGTGCTAGGCAGATTCAGACACACCCCCTAGTTTAGTTGTGTTGAGCTAGGAGCAAACCTGGGCCACAGGGCTCCAATCTGCTTACAGTATGCCTGACACACCCCCCCCATGATGTCAGCTAACTCCTAGACTTGCACCAAGCTATTCCTACTCTTACACTGTTGGGACCTGACTAGCATGCTGGGGAAAACTGGGATTCACTATCATTCCCCTCATTTGCATAGGATTGCCTGCTAATGTATAGTTACATGTCTCACACTGAGCCACCCCCCGTTGCAACCACTACTCACTGGCTATGTTGTCTTCTGCCTGCCATTGACTTGAATGGCAGAATAGTGATTTTAGTTAGAATGCTTAATTTAGTTTTTTTTCCCCGATCCCATTTGTATGCCGCTGCCGTAGGCTTAAACAGCTGAGATCGGCTAAAAAAAATAAAAGTTGATTTTTTAATTTTTTTGGCTGTTTGCAATGCCAATGGCCTTATACTTGACCATTTGTATGCTTCCTAGTTGATATGCAGCCTTTACTTGGAGCTGTCACAGCTCCGTTTTGGATTTCGCAGATTGCACCAGTTCTGCACGGCCAGTTGCAAGCTTCCTGGATCACAAATTCACCTCATTTGCATGGATTTCTCCTGAAAATGGTGTGATTTGCATATGGGAGCTTAGTTCATGCAGGATTAGTGCAGGAGTGCACGTGCATGCCCCTGCAGCCTGTTCCTGGATCATACGGTAGACATATTGCCTGCTAGAGCTCCTGAACTAATCTTGCATGCCGTGCAAGGCTTAGAGAATCTGGGGGGGTTTGTATACTTCTCATATCTTGAATAGCTTTAATTAATGTGAAAAAGTAGCACATAGCAAAAAAAGTGGTGATTTCCCTTATTTTATTCATTGTATGCCATTTGGACTTTGTTTCAAATATTTTTGTAACTATTCTGAACAATTTTATCAATATCTCACAGCTTCGGACATTTCTTTTAACTAGGAATTTGTTTTGAGCATTCTGAGTGCACCGTTCTATTTTTTTCGAATAAGAGATTATTTAAGCAAGTTTTGTTACCTGAAATTCATTTCTGACCTGTTTTTGTGAATTATACGTGCAGTAGGGATGATCTCTTCCTCTACTTTCCTCCACCTTTAACTGAGTGCCTCTTGATCTTGATTCTGGATTTCTGGATCCCGCGTCTGACACAATGCCACTTGTCTTGGTTTACAACTGAAGATGAACAAGCAGGGTAGTTTGTTTATTTGCTTTATTACACATAAACATATCAGGATGGATAGCAGTGGTACAAAATATAAATGAACTAATTAACTGACAGACTACACAGACATGCATGCTTACATCTGAACAGATAACCACAAAATGGCAGTCAGGCTCACACGTGATCAGTATTTATACACTTGTGCAAGCTAATGGAAAGCTTCTTAAAGTTCTACATATATATTGATCTACAGAGAATATAGGAAAAGTTAAAGACGATGGGTAAGACATTGTTCTACTGCAGGAAAATAGACAGAAACTCAGAGATGGGGAGAATATATTTCATTATGCTTATCTAAAGGGAAATATGGAACGCAAGACTGGATTGGGGAATAGCAATTATATTTGATAGAGGGCTTCATACAAACACAAAAAAGTGATAACATGTGGGATACATAGATGGCTCATCTGGCTAAAAAGGGTAGAAGGTGAACTGAAGACAAAAGGAAAAACATATTTTCCAAACAGAGATGAAGAAGGATTCTACAACAAATTTTCTGTTAAATGGGCACAAACCTCAAGTGATAGAATATATTTAACATGGGTGGGGGTTGTGGGGACTACAGCATCACCATAGAGCCAGAAAAAAGATTGTCTGGAAGGAGGTACTATAACAAAGAGATGAGACAAAAACTAGCCCAAGTAAGTAATGAAAGAAAGAGAGTGGCTGGACATATGGAGGGAAAGGAATCCAAATGAGAGGGGATACAACTTCAGAAAAAGCATGTTAGTACATGCACATAGGTTAGACAGGTTCTTGGGGAATGACAATCTAATGGAAAAGATCCAAATACAGGAAGAACAGATATCTGATTATGCAGCACTGAGACATGAGCGGAGTGTGCAGGAACAGTAAACAGTGAGAAGGGGGTGTAGGTGTGTTAGCTATGAATTGAAGGATAAAGAGGACAGGGAAACACTACAAAGGCTAATAATGGTGTCAATACAGAAGAATCTGATAGACAGGGCCAAACTGGAAATACACTGGTGGGATGGGATCAAAGTCTCTGTCAAGGAAAAACTAATGAGTGCAGATGAAATGAAGGAAAGGTCATTCAGTAGCTGAAGAAAGAGCTAGTTGTGGTACAGAAGGATACTCTAATTATAATAATAACAATGCCTATTTGTTAACCTGGTAGGTCCACTGGACATGGTCACCTTTCAGGAATGACCTGTTAACAATGTCTGGTTAAGTGACTTGCTCAACATCCCACAGTAGACAAATGAGAGCTAAGGAAACCAAACATTGTACCTTAGGAACTCCAGCTTCTAACCTTCACCTCTGCACCAAATGACAGAAGAAATAAATGCAGAAGAGATGCACTACAGATCATAGAAAAAAAACAATAAGAATGGACTTGGACAGTAAAATTATTGCAGAGAAACTCAACAATGGTGCTGGATGGATTAGTGCTGAGTAGTGAGGAAAGCACGAGGAAAAACAACTAGCCAAGACATACAAGAAGAAGCAGAGACAGCGAGAAAACAGAGAGAGAGAGGGGAACAGAAGATAAGGGGTGCGGGATGAAAGTTATTTACAACAGGATGAGATAGTCAAGGAATGAATCAATGAATAATACAGGAAGACTGGCAAACAACAGGAAGGGAAACTCTCAGTATGTAACTGGAGAAAGAATGTAGAGGGATATATACTGAAGGACAAACAAAGAGACAAGCTGAATGCAGAGGTCACAAGGGATGGAAAAAGGAAAGTCATACACAAGATGAAGGAGAGGAAAGCTGGTGGGCCAGATGAATTCTCCCTAGAGTTCTACAAAGGAGGAGGGGAGGAAATGTAGACGGTCTTACAAGAAAAATACCAGGGAATGCAGGATTCAGGCAAAATATGTAAAAGTTTGAGCAGGGCAAGGATAATCCTGATATCTGAAGAGGTGGAGAAAGGGAGAAAATGTGAAATTATAGGCCTGTCTCATTGATTAATGTAAATATCAGGATATAGCAGATTTTTACAAAGGTATTTGCAGTAAAACTGAATGAAGTATTGCCAAAAATAATATAAGCAGGGCAAAAAGGCATTGTGAAGGGAAAGAAGGTAAGAAAAAAAAGATGATGAGATCTGCTGGAATTTATTCACATAGAGGAAAAGAAGCCGAAAGGAAAAGGTGAGATTGCTCCTTTTGACCTGCAGACATTTAATATGGTGAGATAGGAATTCATATGGAAGACACTACAACACAGGCAGGTATAGGTCAAGTTTATACTTTGGATACAGGGAATATACCAAGATTCAGATACAAAAATAATAATATATGGGGGAGTATCTGAGGAGATAAGGGACAGAGAGGGGGCAAAACATGGGTACCCACTATCCCCAGGCCTGTTCAAACTTGTGATCAAGGTGCTGACCATGGGTTTAGCAATGCATGAAGAAAAGAAGGGCATAAAATGTCAGTTTGAGTTATATGCAGATGCATTCATTCATAACTCTTTTTTCCCATATTTGCTCATGGGCTCTGGGTTTCACATCAACAGTAATGATCATTTAGATCCAATGTTCACACTGCAGGGTGGCTAGCCCTGCTTTGGTGTTTTTTTATACCACACACATACATGCACACTCACATCTACTGCCACTTTAGAGTATCTAATCCAACTACTGCATGTCTTTTGAATAGTAGAGGAAACTGGAGCACCTACAGAAAACCCACATAAACATAAGGAGGACATATAGACTCCATACAGAAGGTACCTCAGTGAAGAATCAAAGTGGAGGACCTTTTGGTATGAGCTGGCAATGCTAACTGCTGTACCAAAGTGCTGCCGTTTGTGATATATGTAGGTGGATGCATGTCAACATCAGAATATGTGGGTGCAGTAACAGGAACTATAAAACAGACATTTGAGATGTTTAAGGAAGTTGTGGGACTCAGGTGCAACAACAAAAATACAGTGGTAGTAAGATTAGGAAAGGATGAATAATAAAGGAAAGGAGGCGGAATTTCCAAGTACCTGTGGCTCTACGTTGGGAACACAGTGATAGAGACAATCAAGAAAAATGTGGAGGAAGCTGGAAAAAGTAAGATATATTCTTCAAGGGGGTAGACTTATATACAATGCATACAATGCTTGGGAAAATTAATGCAGCATGGATTATAAAACTACTAATATTCCTTCAACTAATCAACAACATACCAATAGAAACTAAAGGGCAAAATGCTGTAGAAAATGCAAAAGGACATAGATGGCTTTGTCAATAAAGGTAAGGAAGAAAGAGTAAATAAGGCAAAAATGTCAATGAATAGAAAAAAGACACTATTAGGGTAGTCATATTTCCCAGCATATGCACTGACATGTTTCATAATTCTCTAGATACATGTAGCATCATTCTCTAGATAGAAACACATAAGAAGGAGTTTAAGTAACAGAGAGTTAAGTAACAGATTATTTGAGTGGGAGACCTGAAGATGCTTACTAAAGGTATGAATAAAGCAGCATTAGACGAATGGTATACATAAAATGGGGTACCTAAAAAAAACAGTACATGGAACATAGGGATGTGGGGCAAAAACAGGAAAGAAAGATAAAAAAATCTGGAGGAAAAATGGAACAGCACAAGAGGAAGATTTGGTAAACAGAGTAAAGGATGGCAGGGAGAGATTCAAAACAATGGAGGAGTTAATACAGAATACAAAAGTCCCAGTGCTGAAACAATTAGGTACTCAGAAAGGCCAGGAGAAAGAATGCAGAAAGGAACAGGCAGGCAAAGAGGGTAAAAGGCCCAATGGTGAAACAACTAGGCTACTCAGGAAGGCCAGGAGAAAGAATGCAGAAAGGAACAGGCAGGCAAGGAGGGTAAAGGAAGAGAGGACGGCACCCTGGAAGAAATGGAAGAGGTTAGTGTAGCAAAGGACCAAACAAATATATGAAACATCAAGGGAAAGAATGGACAAAGTTGAAGAAGCCAAGAGAGAATGAGAAAGAGAAAGACTGGGAGTGAGATGCAGGTTACAGAAAATGTAGTCAATGAGGCACATGTGATTAATTATATATCTTATCACTATAATTGCTACTGCTGCTGCTACTCCTTTTTTCTCTTTCCCTCCTCTATATAGAAACTATTCCTCCAACAGACCATCCTAAAATTCTAGATATATTATACATCCAGTTATTCCAAAAGAAATCCCTGTATACTATGTTATATCTTGTGTTATGTCTATGTATAGAGATTTTTTTCTTGTATTTTGTGTGTGTGCGTGTGTGCGTGCGTGCATGTGTGCGTGTGTGTGTGTGTGTGTGTGTGTGTGTGTGTGTGTGTGTGTGTGTGTGTGTGTGTGTGTGTGTGTGTGTGCTTGCATGTGTGTGTGTGTGTGCTTGCATGTGTGTGTGTGTGTGTCTATATATATATATATATATATATATATATATATATATATATATATATATATATATATATACTGTGACAGGGATTTTGTAAATCCAACTTAATCCACCCTGTATGTTTTTACAATGATATAGGGTCTATATTACATGGACGAGCAATCAAAATGTCGAGTACAACATGCTCGACATAATTTGATCACTTGATCATGTCATCAAACATAAAACACACACACAGCCAATTCATACAAACCCCTACACACTCACATCACTCAAACCCTCAAACACCTACACAAACACACATACGTTTAAAACAAAGTGGGGGGCTTTTCCCCCACACCCTCCCTAACTATATATACCAACTCCGAGATCACTATTCATTGGGGAAAGGGCAATTTTCTGCTAATCGTGCAAGTGATTACCGGGAAATTGCCCTTTCCCCAATGAATAGTGATCTCGGAGTTGGTATATTAAATAAAGCAGCCTCTTACAAAGCCATTCCTGACAGTGTAGCATGTTTACGTCACACGCTACACTCACCAGGAAGGCCAACCAAAACATTTCGGATCTCCAAATTTCAACATTTGGAGGTTCCGATTACATTAACGGTCGATCAAAGTATGTCGAGTATCTTGTACTCGACATTTTGATGGCCCGTTCATGTAATATAGACGCTAATATGTGTGAAAATGAGTTCATTCTGGCCCAGTTGGACTTTTCTAGTAAACGAAAGTCAAATAAATAAAATTAAAAAAAAAACATGAGGAAAGTTCACAGAACAGGTGATTAAAGCCTGAAAATTGCACATAGCTGGTATTCATCCCTCGTGAGATTGGTAAAGGAAGGCAGCAAGAAGAATAGTACATATTGGAGATGTTGGGAGGAAGTAACAGGAATGCGGACATGTTCTGTGACTGAGGGTGGACATGAGAACTCTGGAAGCAGGCAGAGATGATTGGGGGGAGGCATATTTCAAAAGGAGCCAGCATGTTTGGGAATTCTGTAAATGGGGCTTAAGGAAAGAGTACAACATCTGGAAAGAAGAGAAATGAACATTATCAGACTGCTGAGTATTGAAGTTAACACCATTATTCATTCAAAATTGAAAGGAGACAAAAACAATGTGGGGGCAATAATTACTCAAGTTGTATGGATATCTGTCATGAGTTGCATTTTATTTCTGATTTTTTTATCACATTACCTTCATTTACTATGCTGACATACCTAGCAGTGTTGGGTTATGTTGTTACATCACTGGGACAGATCTCTGGCATCCCACAAGATCTGTTTTACTATCTAACTTTAACCACATTCTATGTTACTTTATAGTTTCAGTGCTAATTCCAATCTCCTGTACTGGATTCTAGATCTTTCTTTGAGTGTCACCATCCTGCTCATCCACTTGCCATTGTTATACTGCATGGGTACATTAAGCTGCTACTTTATCTGTTTTGTTAGGTAAACTGGCATGCTGTAGAGTGTCTGTAGATGTTCCCTCTTCTTACATTCCCCCATAGTGCTTCAAAATGGTGAACATACTTTCCTATTAGGGCATTCTGATTCAAGTTAACATTCATAGCTACAATATCTAAATGTTTCCTAGAAATGTTTTAGTTTCACATGTATAATCAGATCTTCCTTTTAATCTCAGTGAATACACACCACCGTCACTTTTGTTTGTTACTAGCCTTATGCTTATAGAAGTAGTGACCTATGGCAAGGGTAATCATGCTTTTAGAATCCAAGAAAGATCAAAGAGCTATTCTTTCCAAAATACTGCATACCTTACTAAGTTCTTTTAATACAATACCAAAGTGATAACTCAATAATCATAGTTTCAGTTTTATCATACCTATTAGGAATTGCTCCATTTTTAGCATGAATATTGCTATTCACATTTTACTAGTATTATCATTAGAAATACCGGAACAGAACAATTGTATGCAAATCCTCCCTCCCCATCTGCAATATGTCATAATGTATTACTTCATACTTTTTTATTACACAGAAGATTTCACATTTCTTACTATACATTTAGATTTAGAAATAGACAATTCGGTCTTGAACAATGTGTCATTAGCTAGTAATTATTGTCTTGAAGTTATTAACTTATCAGAGTTCTTGGTATCACTTTCCAATGCATCCTTTCTCATGGTACTTGGTAATGCTCTCTTAAATCTGTCCACTTCTAGATTTGCTAACATGTTCAATTTGATGTTATTTTCACAACCTAATTCCAGCTAGGCAATGCATTCTAAGTTCAACATCTGAGCTTTTACTGGCTTGTCAGTACTGAAAACTCAGTTGTGAAACTTCACACCATATGCTTTTGAAATTACCCCAGTCATAACATGTAACTCCTTTTCAAAATGTTTATAGTCTATGTAATTAGTGCCCCTTAGGTCCATATAGTTTTCAGTGTTTCTCCAGACAGCTTGGAAGGAAGCATCCTCTCCCATTCTGACTTGCCAGATTTCCTGGATGGCATACCCTTCAGGAGTTATTAAAGAGGACTAAATGTCATCTACTTTATTTTTAAGGCAGGTATAGTTCTGGGAAAACTGATAGTGTTAGCCAGTATCACTGGGTGCTGATTCAGCTACCCAGCTTCTGATCATTGTCTTGTGTCTGCTATGGCTGTCACCAGTTCCTACATGGTTGTAGGTTTCAACAAAAACACAGGAAGAGAACAAAATGTCTGTCAGGTGAGTGTATACATCAGGTAACATCATAGTCAATGCAGCAACCAAACTGGGAAACAAAAGCAAGCGCATTGCTGGCATCAAAACATCCAAAGAAAGCAAGCTGAAATACTAAAATCAGGTGACATCACACATATTTCCTGGAAAAAATTGCACAACATTTTCCACCAGTGTCAGGTCTTTAAACACAAAGTATATAGAAATAGGTAAAACACATGTCTAGCTGAAGGGCGAGATGAAAAAACAGTATACCTTGGCTTTTCAGTATTATTTTTAGCAGTAGTTACACTCTATGCACAGTGCCTTAATTCAGGTATCTAATCATTAGTGCTAACTTTACCATTTTTAAATGCCAAAAATACTGCCACATACTTTCCAGAAAATAGCCCGAGTATATAATCCACATCTGTAGGCATCAGTTATTTTTCATTCCTACTCTGCACAAAAATCTTCACATAATGTTCCTTCAAGCCATATCCATAACCGTTCCTAACTAGGCCATCCAACTCAAGTGATGAAGTTTCGTCAGGAAGAGTCAGTGTTCTGTCCCATGGTGATTCCTCCCATTTAAGGATCCAACTTCCTGAGCTCTGCTTTACAGGCTACAGCTCTTAATACATCACCAATTAAATAATTAGTTTCTCATTATTCTAGGTAATACAAACAATTATCTGGCTATTTTTTACCAAAATATAGAACCACAGTACTCAATTAAAGTCTTTGCCATACTTTTAGATAATGTTCTTTTTATTCTGTCCACTTCAAAAATTGCTAACATTTTCAATTTGATGTTATTTTCACAACCTTACTTCAGTTCTACAATATCTTTTAAGTTCCACATATGAGTTGTTACTGGTTTGTCAGTAATACAAGCCCAGTTGTGAAACGTTGCACCATGTGCCTCAGAAGTTACTCCAGCACTAACTAGTAATTCCTTTTCAAATTGTTAATAGTAAGTATAATTAACGCTTTCCATGTCCATATACTTTTCATTGCTTTTGCATCCAGCTTGGAAGAAAGAATTCTGTCCCACTCGGACTTGTCCCAGATTTTCTGGATGGCATACATTTCAGAAGTTACTAAAGAGGACTCAGTGTGATCTATATTGCTTACTTTTAAGGGCAGGTATAGTTCTGAGAACAATGGCAGTGCTGGCCAGTACCATTATTAGTTGATGTAGGTGCACCAGCTTCTGATCAGTCTCTTGTTTCTGCTATGGCTTTCACCAATTCATGCATGGTTGTATGTTTCAACAAAAAATCCACATTGTTCCAGTTTCTGCTTGCAATTCCTGATATTTTACAAATGTATGCCTTTCAGTTCATACGACACTGCAGTCAATGAGTATAGCAATTTCAATAATCAAAGTTATTTCTTTTTCTCCTGAGCTACAATATCCAATCTGCTTGCATCGACTTTATTAGCTACTGGTATGGAATGGTCCCATGTAACCATTACTTCATCATTTTCAACAATGCTTTGTTGTTCCTGTTCCCAATGTCTCCCAGCTACATCTATGTTGCAATGTTTACAAAGTCTCCAGTGTAACAACCTTGCTACATTGTTATGTCTTTCAGTAAACAAACCTTTAGTCATGACTGTATCACCCCCTGCAAGATGTGTAACTGTTTCATGTTCTGTACATCAAAAGCTATATTTGTGTGTAGCTCGTACCTTTTCTATGGATTTTATGACCCATCTAGTACATATTCCACTAGTTTGGGTTGTCAGTATTAACTTTTCATCATTAGGTTTAAATTTCCCCCGTTTAAGCCATTCCCATGGGAACTCGTGGTCAATGTGTGGCTGTTCAAGCAGATCTCTGTACATTTTGCTATAGTGATGATCTTTTCATTTATGTTTTCCTGATCCTGTTCTGTGTATTCTTTCTTTAGCTTTTTTCACTTTCTAATTACCACCTGTTTTCTTCCACTTTCCACTCTTGTTTTGATTTCCATTCCTGCTTTTTTCCCCCTAAAGGCTTCTACTAAACTAAACAAAGAGCTCCTCTCAGTTTTAGTTTGTTCATGTTTTATAACTTTCAATATGTTTGGATCAGATGATGTCAGTAAATATGTGCATGCAATACCACAATCACATACCTATATGCATAGTCAATGTCAAGAAGGCCCACTCCTCCTTCAGACCGAGGGATGTATAATCTTGGCAAATACTTGTTGTTGGGATGCAGGTTATTGCTCGAGGGCTATTAGGGTGATCTGTAGGTTCACGATTAAATATGAGTATGGTTTTCCCCTTTGGTAGCCAGTACATTGTCTTTTTAGGGTTTACTTTGTTAGTAGTGTTTAGACAAGGAAAATAATGACAATACTTTTATCCAAATGTTAGGCACAACATCAGCCCATCATTTCTATTAGGAAGCCTTTCTTAACTTTATCTCTATCTAAGTAGGAGTTACCTCATTCCTATCCATATTTTCTATATCAGAGTCTCTTAATTGTTCTTTTTCTTCTTTTATCTGCTCAGCCTCCTTATCGTGATCAACTGGTTCCTCACAGATATTTAACCAGAATGCATTCATTTCCTCTGTTCTTAATGGTATCACAACTGTTGATGTTTATTTCCTAGCTCCCTGTAGAATTTTCTCTAAGATAGAGCTTCTAATCATTTCATATAGAAAGTTATCACATACCGAAACAGTTTTCTATCATGTATGATTGTTAAATTATTTTACTGTCATTAATTAATCTTGCTGCAGAAATGCTGAGTAAGTACAATTTCTTATCACTTCTTTATTCTCAGTTCTACCAGAAGTCTTCAGGATTATTTTTATCTGTGGTTACTAAAATGTATTGATACTGTGGTGTCAAGTATTACTTTTTCTATGTATCTCATAAAGCATACTTATTTAACATTTTGTAGTACACAGAGTGCGGTAACTATGCTCTGAAATTCAGAAAAAGACAAATCTGTTAAGCATAAAAGTGTCGCTGACCTGACTTTAACAACTATTATGTACCCCTTGCTGAAGTTTTAAGGTTCGGTCTAGTTGTTGCAAGGCAATCAAATCTGCAAGTACTGAACAATTAAAGAAAGCAGCAGCATTGCTGTCCGACGTATTAACATGTCCTTTCCTTTTACTTAGCTAGAAAGTAGCTAGGATGTGTTCGTCAAAAGTGTTTTTTTTTCTCTCTAAAGTACAAACTCTGAAACTGAAATGCATGTCACTATTCAGTGACTTTAGTCCCATGTGGTTTGTCAGCCATGGACTTTATGAGAAACAGACCAGACAAATAAGACAAAAGTCTGGACATTCTGTAAAATTATGGACTGTTGAGAACTCTGAAAGCTGAGTGCAAAGCTAACAGAAAACATTACACTACCTTTCTGACAGAACCTCCCTAAGTGCTTTATGGCTTTAAAAGCTGTAAAAACACTTAGTGATGTTTTCTCTTTTTCCTTTTTTTTCTGTAACTAGTAGTACATGGAACGGAAAATGCTCCATGCACTACAAAAGAATTATGATTGTGTCAGTTCCCTATTGAATTGTCGACAGCTTAGGTTGTCGAATGCATAATCATCGACATCTCAACATTGAATGCTTACAATAGCGAATGGCCACATCATCAAATTCTTTCCTTGGGGAAGAACTCACATGGCCGTTATTGGGGATTTGCCCTTTCCTTTATGTAGAGCAATTTCAGAGTTGGTATTTTTAGTTAGGGGGGGGTGGGGGGCAACCCCCCACTATGTTTGTGTGTGTTTGTTTATTTTGTTTGCGGATGGCCAACTGACTTCTTTCCCTAGGAAAGAATCTGATGATATGGCCGTTCGCTTTTTTTAACTTTCGACGGTTAGGTGTTGATGTTTTTAGATTCGACAACCTAAGCTGTCGATGTTATGATATAGACGCATTGTGTCACCTAACATAACTCATTATTATGTGTTCTAAAGATGGAAGCCAAGACATTTGTCAATAGCATACATCTTGAGAACAGATAATAAATGGGTTATGATCAGTGACCCACTCAATACTTCATATTATTCATATATTCATTTTTTATTATAAATTCATATTTTTCATTCCATATTTATTTGTTACCTAGGATACCCTTAATTATCTATTATCTTGCTTGCTTTATAATTTGATAACACTTCAAAAATTGTAAAATAGCTCAGGAAAGGAACTTAATAAATCAAACACTTGCAATAATTTATATACCATATTAAAAATCTGATCATTCTTTTACAACCTTCTGATAATATGAGATCAAACAAATTATCATTGAACAAATTGCTATAATGAGTTCTAATATAATTTCCATATTATCTATCAACAGCTGATTTAATAATCTTTATTTTAAATATTTAACATATTTTTTCATTTGCTGTTTGATAAATTAGCATAAATACTTTCAAAGCTGAACCTTTTCAGTCTATTCATCTTAATTGAAAGTTATATTTCTTACTCTTACTTTTACAGAGGACTTTATTTTATTATTGTCCATCTTTAAGTTATTTTCCTGAGCACTTTCCTTTAATCTCTGTAACGTATAAGACTGGAAGACATGACTATTAGCATTAATAAATCCTTCACACACTCCATGGCAGTAATTTTTATTTATTATTTTGGGACTTCAGCTTTCCTTTCCAATAACTTCTCTATATTTCATTAAGCTATAGCAATGTTTATATCTATATCCATATATCTAATTGCATATATATATATATATATATATATATATATATATATATATATATATATATACATATATACACACACACACACACAGATATATACATATGGTTTCACTTCTAAAACTCAAAATTTGAAATCATCGAACCTTTAATTATCGAAGACCAGAGTGCTGAAGATTTGAAATATCGAACTTAAAAAAAAATCTAAAACATGAATACTTCTTATTTCACATTTTTGCACACCCCCAGCTACTTAAATATACCAATTCCGAGACTGCACTACAGTGAAGAGAATGGTAAATTTCCCATTCCGAAATGTATGCTGATCTCCATTGACAAAGTTAGATATTTCAAACCTTCGATCCTCTGGTCTTCAATAACCAGAGGTTCAATGATTTGTCATTTTGAGCTCTCTCTCTCTCTCTCTCTCTCTCTATATATATATATATATATATCATAACTTAGAATGTGTGTGTTATTTTGACAGCTGCCTAGTCAACTGCATATAGTCAGCTAGGTTTATAGACAGGTGTGTATAGTCACACAATTCCAGGGGTTGGTGAATTTGCCTACACTTATGTGTGTGCAATCCTGTTTGTACTGAGCTGAACTGAGGAGGGCTACCAGTCATAACTGAGATACCAGACGACTAGAGGATTGTGAGCTTCCGAAAAAAACATAAGTTGCCTGTTTTTTTTTTTTTTTTTTTGCTTATTTATAGTATTTCCTGCACCTTTTTTATTGCCTGCTGCCTAGTTTCCACTGTATTTATTTACTGTGTACTAAACTACACTGTGTTACTGCAGTTGTTTGCTTTATAGTGCTTGTTAAACCAAATTTTATTACTGTTTTCACTGTTTACAAAGCTTTTTTGTTAGTTTCACTGTTTAAGTATTTTCTGATATTTCCTCACTTTTTTTAATCTATCTGTTCTGCTTTCCTCTGGATTTCTTGCCAAGCAGTGTTTAAATAACTGATCTGTTAACTGCTTAAAATGTTCTTTGAGCCTCCTTGCTGATTTTCTGTTGTTTTAAATGCATTGTTTAGTGTCTCTCTGCTATTTTTCTGCTGTTTTAAATATTGTCTAGTGTTTCCCACTGGAACTAGGGTAGCTAGTAGCTGTAGTATAGTTCAAATACAGACTTGCTGCTTCTGGAACTGTTTGTAGTGGTTTGTTTGTTCTGAGCATGTTTTCTAGACCATCTTGGTTTGGAAGGGGCCTATCTGCACATTTTTGAGAGAATTGTGCTGATTGGGACCTGTCTGGTAAAGGAAGACCAGTCTAGGGCTTCGAATAGGCCTCCTCATTGTTCCTTTTGAATCTTTTTAAAGTTCAAGTTTTTAGCCTTTTGTTATTTAGGCCTTGCATTTCAGCAGATTTCTGCTTTTTTGTACCAAGTTGAACAGAGGTGAGCTATCAGCCACAACTCTGAGCTGAGATACCAGATGACTAGAGGCTTCTTAGCTTCCAAAATGTTTGCTTATACTATTTGCTGCATTTTTATTGTCTGATGCCTACTTTTATACTGTATTTATTTACCGTGTACTAAACTACACTGTTGTACTGCACTTGCCTGCTTTATTCTATCTGTTAAATCAATGTTTATTGTGGTTTTCACTGATTACAAAGTTTTTTTTATGTGTTTCACTGTTTGTTAAGTATTTACTGGTATTTTTTACTGTTTTTGAGCTATCTCTTTTACTTGTTCTGGTTTTCCCACTAAGCAGTATTTAAATAATTGATCTGTTAACTGTTTGAAACATTCTTCAAAGCATCCTTGCTGATTTTCTGCTTTTTTTGAACATTTTTAGTGTTTCACTGCTATTTTTCTGCTGTTTTAAACTTTGTCTAGTTCTTCCACTAAAATTAGGGTAGCTAGTAGCTGTAGCATAGTCCAGATACTGGCTTGTTGCTTAAGAAACTTTTTGTAGTGGTTTCTTTGTTCTGAGAACATTTTTCAAGCCATCTTGGAATGCAAAGGGCCTATCTGCACTTTTGTGAGAGAATTGTTATGATTGGGACCTGTCTGAAAAAGGGAAGCCAGTCTAGGGCTTGGAATTTTCATTGTTCCTTTTGAATCTTTTTAAAGTTTTTTTTTTTTTTTAAGTTTTTACCTTCTGGTATTTAGGCCCCTTCATTTGAAGAGGTTTCTGCTTGTTTGTTTGTACCAAGCTGAACTGAGGTGGGCTACCAATCACAACTCTGAGCTGAGGTTCCAGGTGACTAGAGGCTTTTGAGCTTCCAAAAAAACATAAGTTGCCTGTTTTTTTTTTCTTGCTTATTTAAATAATTTACGCTACTTTCTATTGCCTGCCATCTACTTTTATACTGTATGTATTTACTGTGTATTAAACTACACTATTGCACTGCAATTGTCTGCATTATTGTGCCCATTAAATCAATTTTATTGATTTTTTCACAGTTTACAAAGCTTTTTTTTAGTTTGACTGTTTGTTATTTACTGGTATTGTTCACTGTTTTTAACCATCTGTTCTGTTTGTTCTGTTTTTCCCATCAAGCAGTGTTTAAATAACTATTCTATTAACTGTTTAAAACATTATTTTGAGCTCCCTTGCCAATTTTCTGCTGTTTTAACTGTTTTTTTAGTGTTTCACTGCTATTTGTGATGTTGTTTTAAACATTCTTTAGTGTTTCCCTCTGAAACTAGGGTAGCTAGTAGCTGACCACAGTTCAGATACAGGCTTGCTGTTTCTGGAACTGTTTGTAGTGGTTTGTTTGCTCTGAGCATATTTTCCAGGCAATCTTGGATTGGAAGGGGCCTTTCTGCACTTTTGTGAGAGAATTATACTGATTGACACCTGTCTGGTAAAGGGAGGCTGGCCTAGGGCTTGAAATAAGCATCCTCATTGGTCCTTTTGAATACTTTAAAAGATTTCTTTTAAGGTTTAGCTTCTGGTATTTAGGCCCTGCATTTGAGCAGGTTTCTGCTTGTTTGTGTGTCATGCAGTACCATGCACTCCCATGTAGTTTTGTGCCAAAGCTGGGAAGTTAAACTCAACAAATTTTCCCTAAAACCCATGCAGAAATAAACAGCATCTGAGCTCCAACAGGACTGATTCTGAATAGCCTTCCCTAGTGACAACACTCTTCAACCTAGCATGATGGACAGTTAGACTACCCTTGTTTCCAAGTTTGACCTGATGACTTGGGCCTCTTGAGGCAGTGTAGCAATTGACTCATGTACACAGGCAACCCTTTGCTAACACACTTTAGTACAGAGTGTGAAAGATGTATTTACAGCAAGAATCTAGAATCCATACTGTCTCTTACTCAAAACAGTAACATGGAGAAGGTTGTCAACTCACCCACCAGTACTATGCTCATAGTACCACTACTCATATGCATACCACGACTCATACACATAGTAAGCATCAAACAAGTAAATCCACATATGCAAAGGTTCTCTCAAAAACTTACTGTACCATCAGAGACCTCCAAAATACAAGACTGCTACAACTAACACAGTCCCCACAGCACCCATGACATGTAGAAACAGCAGTGTCTCACTAACAAAGCCAGTAAGGTGTAACAATCAAAAACTAATTTTCTTGACATTAGAGACTCAATAGAGAAACTCACAGATATCTAAATCACAAGGTTGGACAAGGAGAAAGTCATGGTCAGCTCCATCTCTGGTGCTGGGATTCATCAGATCACACATGCACTCAGGTTTCTCAACAACAAGTACCGTTTTGACTCTGTCATAGTTCATGTTGATGTGAATTACCTGAGATATGCCTCACTGGAGTATATGAAGAGAGAGAATTAGATCAACTCTCTGAATCTGTGTCTAGGGCAGGTCTGTCCCTAGTCCTGAGCACCAAATTTGAGCACCATACTGCCCTCACCTTGAATGATGCCACAGTATAAACAAAAAATGACTGATTTCAATAATTGGCTCAATTTTTGGTGTCATTAAAAGGAGATCCAGCCCCTGAAAGCCTGGGAAGCCATTGTTGACAAACCTCGCTGATTTGCCTGACACGGTTTGCATCTGCCACCTCTAGGCTTTCATAGGTTCATAGGTTCATACTAGGCTATCTGCCCTAGGGCATTTATAAGCCTAGCCAGAATGTGTTTGGCTTTCGCCACCCATTTTAAATTTATTTTGCTATGCCCTTTTTCGAGGTTAGTATACTGTGCCTCTGTCTAACAGTGACACAGAAGTGATACCCGGGGTAAACCTACGATCTCCCATCCACTCATCAAGATTCCTCTTGAAGAGAGTCAATGAGGGACTCTGCCTAACCTGGACTGGGATTTTATTCCAGAGTGAAGGGAGCCTCTGGGTTATGAATCTGTCTCTCCAGCATGTCCTATTTATTTCAGTGCTGAGGTTCAAGTCTCTCAAGCGCGTAGCTCGATGGGATTTGGATTTTCTGAGGTGCAGCATGTCCATTAATTTCAGGTTGGACATGGCTTTATACGTCAGGCACAGATCGCCTCTGAACAGGCGGTATGCCACTGAGTATAGCTGGAGTTTCTTTAACCAGGCAGCATATGGCATCTGTTTGAGCCCTTTGATCCTCTTGGTGAGGTACTTTTGGGGTCTTTCCAGTTGCTGCAGGTGTCTGGTAAGGTACATCCCAAAAGGGGCATTGTATGCAATTATGGGCCTGATGAGGGATGAGTAAAGAGGCACGATGACCTCCCCTGATCTAGATGTGAATCCCTTCATGATTAGGTGGGCTATATAAAATGTTTTTCTAACCACTTTGTCCACGTGGTTGTCAAATGAGAGATTGCTATCAACTTGGGTCCCCAGGTCCCTAATTACTTCTTCTGTACTTAATGGATTACCACCTATGTGGTAATTTGTGGGCACTTTGTTTTTGCCAAAGGGGATGACTATACACTTTTTGGCATTTAGCTTGAGGCCATGGCTCTGGCACCAGTTGTCTGTTTCTATGAGGCCCTTTTGGAGGATGCTTGTGTCAGCTGGAGTGTCGATTATGGCGCCCAGTTTGCAGTCATCTGCGAACTTGGTCAGCCACAGTCCTTCCATGTTGGCCTGTACCTCCGAGAAATATATACCGAACAAGAGAGGTCCCAGGACTGAGCCTTGTGGGACACCACTTGTAACTGGTTTGGAGTCTGACATGGCTCCAGCAATTCTAACCATGTGGGTTCTGTCCTTGAGCCAGTTTGCGATCCATCTATTGACAAAGGGGTTTATATTTAAGCTGGTGAGCTTATCTATAATGCCCGAGTGGGGTATTGTATCGAAGGCTTTTGCGAGGTCCAGGTTCGCTGTGTGGACCACCTTCCCCTCGTCAATGGCCTTGGTGACTGTTTCAAAGAAATCAATCAGGTTTAAGAGGCAGGATCTGCCCTTAACAAAGCCGAACTGGGTAGGATCCAGTGTCTTTAGGTCCCCAATATCTTTATTTATGAGGTCCATGATGATCCTTTCCATAGCTTTGCAGACCAAGCTAGTCAGGCTTATGAGGCAATAGTTTCCAGGATCTGTTGAGGCACCACCTTTATGGAGAGGGACCACTGTTGCTGTACGCCACTCTTTGTGCACATATCCTGTAGTAAGGCTGAGATTGAACAGTAGTTTTATTTTTGGGTTTAGCTCTTCTTGGAGTTCATGTAGGATGCAGCCCGGGACACCTTCTGGTCCCATTGATGCTGTGTTTTTTGCTTTGGAGAGGGAGGCTCTTACCTGAGCATCTGAGATGTCAGGGGGGCAGCTCTCTGCTGGGATAGATATTTGCCCTTTTGGTGGGGAGGGGGTGAGAAGTTTGCGCTGAACCTGTCAGCTAGGATGTTGGCAATGTCTGTGGGTTCAGTGTATTTTTTGTCATTTTGGACTAATTCTGGGCATATCTGGGAATTACCACCCAGGTTCCTAACATAACTAAAGAAAGCCTTGCGATTATCCTTAGTGTCCTGTGCAATTTTTCTCTTGAAGCTGGCCTTAGACAATTTTATGAGTGCCCGTAGTTTTTTGCTAATACTGATCAGTGATGCCTTCCCTTTTTGGGATTTTGCTCTATCATTTAGTAGCTTCCTCCTTCTATTGTATAGTTTGTTTATGGCTTGGGTCCACCAGACAGGATGTCTACCTTTGGAGGATTGGGTCTTGGTTTTATTTGGGATCGCATGATCCATGCATTCCTGAAGGTGTTCATAGAATGTGTATAGAAAGGATTCTGCGGTCTGGGCCATATTTTCCACAGGCCCAGGGGCTTTGAAGGATTCCACCTTAGTTTTGAGGAGTGTGAAATTTGCTTTAGAGAAGTTTTTCACTGTGGTTTTCTGGGCAGAGGGTGGGGTCGGGATGTGAATATCCAGTGAGACTAGTTTATGGTCTGATCTTACCAATGAGGGATACACTTCTGGTCTGGAGCATAGAGTCCCCATGTTGGTGATGATCAGGTCCAGTATGTTTTCCCCTCTTGTGGGAGTGGTAACAAGTTGTTCCATAGCATTTGAGTTTATAAATTCTAGGAACCTTTGGGCTAGGGTGTTGGAGCTAGAGTAATGCCCCCAGTCTATGTTTGGGTAGTTGAAGTCTCCCAATATAATGGTGTTTGGAGAGACCTTCATATTTTCCAGTGTTCTCAGGAAGGCCAAGTGGGGTTCCTGGGTTTGGGAGGGTGGTCTGTAGCAGGCTATAAACTGGAAGGCAGTTTTACCCACTGTTAGTTGCACATGGATAGTCTCTGATGCTTCGTGCTTTGCCACCAAAATGGAGGTGTGGGTATCTTTGATGAATATCGATACTCCCCCTCCTTTTGTGGTTCGGTCCAAGTTTTGGGGCCGAAAAGCATGGTATGAGGTATAACCTGGTAGTGCTGGGGTGCTCTCGGGAGCCCTAAACCAGGTTTCTGTTACTGCACAGATATCGATGTTCTCCATGCTAAGGAGAGTTTCAAGTGCGTGCATCTTGAGGTTTAGACTTCTGGTGTTGAGTAGCATTACTCTTAGTTTCTTATCCCTTGTGATACCTATGGAGGTGGGTTTGTCTTTTGAGCCTTGCCTAAAAAAGGCACTATGGGGGTAGCAACAGCCTTTGCCAATATCCGAAAGCCCAGGGTTGACAGGTGCAAGCCGTCCATAGCAAAGCATCGTGGCTTGTCGAGCATATCATCCCAAGCTGACAGGCATTGGATCCCCTTTGAATGACACCAGTACTTAAGCCAATTGTTGAATTTGATCATCTTGTCTTCATATTGTGGCATCATTTTTGGTGAGGGTAAGATGCTACTCAAGGTCAGGGTCATACCGGCCTGGGCTACATGCTCAGAGAGCCCCTTTATGTCTCTTTTCATATAGTCCAGGGAGGTACGTCTCAGGTCATTCACACCAGCATGGACAATGACTGAGTCATATTTGTACTTGCCTTGGAGTGACCTGAGTGCTTGTGTTATGTGGTGGATCCTAGTGCCCGACAGGCTGCTCACCGTGACCCTCTCCTTGTTCAGCCTGGAGAGCGAGACGTCAGTGTGCCTGACGATAGAGTCACCTATTACAAGTGTATCAGGTGTGTTGTTTAGTCTTAAGGGCTGTGACTGTTTGGCACACTGGCTTTGTGAGATATGTGTTGCATGTGTTTTGTTTTGGGGTAGCGGTTGCTTGGGTGTCTGCTTTGGAGGTCTCTGCTGCTTAGGCAGATCTTTATTTAGAGCCTCCGAGTATGTTTTTGTGTGTTTGGTTTGCTGTCGTGGTAGGTCTATGTGAGACTGGAATTGTAGTGAGTGTGGTTTCCTTCTCCTCCTGACTGGTTATGCCAGTACTGAGTTGAGAGAGCTTAGCCTCCAGTTTGGCTATATGGTTGCATCTCTCACATGTGTTGGAATTTGTTGGGAGGAGGAGCGGGTTGTCTGTGTACATGAGGCAGTTGCAACATTGCCTCAAAATTCCCAGATTCACCAGCTGGACTGGAGAGAAGATTGACAACTGACCTTTGGACATGCTAGAATAATATTGGGAATTCCTTAATAATTGAAAACAAGGGCCAGTGGGGAGTGAGGGTGTAGTGCTTTTAATTTTTTGTGCTAACTTATATAATTGCTTTAGTGAGCAAGTGCCAGGTAACTTAAGTGCAATGTGTTACAGGTAACTTAAATGCAAAAATGACAAACTGTAACTTTCTTTCAAGTGAAACAAGGAAATAAGTACAGTAAGCAATGCAGATATCACTAGTGATCCACAGAAGTGCTGAGAAGCCGAGTATTAGGTGGAATTAGCGTTCCAGGGAAATAACAAGCAAACAAACAACAAGCATATAAACAAAGCTAGATTCAGCAGGCCTGGATCTAGTCTATGCTACAGCAAACAAGGTGTACCAATTTCAGTAAGATACAGTTCAAATATTCATGCACTATAAACCTTTAACCAGAAATTCCCAGCTCAGAAGGGCAGAGTCCAGCCTCTTCTCCCACAAAAGTGCAGACCACGAACCTTCTTAATGTAAAATAACTGGCCTGAAGCCCAAGTGCTTAAACCAGAACTAATACACTTTAAGAATAACAGACACTGGGCTCTCAATCAGCAGTTCCCAACTTAGAAGGATGAAAGCTACCTGTCCTGCCACCACAGTGCATGCCACAAACTTCCTAATGTAAAACAACTGGTCTGAAGCCCAAGTGCTTAATCCAAAAGACTTAGAATGATAGCTACACTCTAATCAAGTTACTACCAAGCAGTAATAAATACAATTGAATACTTTAGAGAATGCCTGGATTAGTGCTCAAGTTACACAAACAAAGCTAGATCCAGCAGGCCCGAATCCAGTCTATGCCACAGCAAACAAGGCACACCAACTTCAGTAAAAAGCAGTTCAGACATGCATGCACTATAAGCCTTTAACCAGAAATTCCCAGCTCAGAAGGGCAGAGTCCAGCCTCTCCTCCCACAAGAGTGCAGACCACGAACCCTCTTAATGTAAAATAACTGGCCTGAAAGCCCAAGTGCTTAAACCAGAATTAATACACTTTTAGAATAACAGACACTGAGCCCTCAATCAGCAGTTCCCAACTTTTGGCTGCCGGCAAAGGATCTTTCCTCCCCCAAAATGCCTTTTTTAGGCAAGGTCTCGAAAACAGCATTACTGACAAGAAATTAACCAATCAAAACACAGTAAGGATCATGCTGCTAAATGGTAGGAGCTTAAACCAAAAATTGCACTCCATGGAAGCACTTCTATCACTAGAAGATGTAGAAGTCTGTACAGTCACAGTAACCTGATTCAAGGTCTCAGAGAGTACCCCAGCCTTGCAAGGCTGATGCCTTCCACACC
This sequence comes from Protopterus annectens, assembly GCF_019279795.1. NCBI lineage: Eukaryota > Metazoa > Chordata > Ceratodontiformes > Protopteridae > Protopterus > Protopterus annectens. Next base: position 218,761,941 of record NC_056742.1, on the reverse strand, counting down.
TTTAGACCACAAAATGAACATGTGAAAACCAAATGAGGCATTGTTTCAGTCTATATTAGAAATAAAACTTACCTTCTGTCTTGTTAGACCGACAACTCCATGGTGTTTCTCCAGATCAAGGTTACAGTGGGTAAGACCCCCATTCAAGTCATAGCCAGTTATAGATTCCCTTCCATAGGTCATGACACCCACAAAGCCTACTTGACCAAATTGGAGACAATCCAAATTTTATCAAACACGCTGCTTATGGGGGATTTCAATTATCCCACTATCAACTGTGAAACCTATACTGCCCCTAACTCGCTAGTGTAAAAGTTTGCTGACTTTGTTAATTCAAATGTCCTGGAACAAAATAAACCATACCTCAACAAGGGGAGCAAACATTCTGGATCTGAGCTTCACTGACATGTTAGACAGATGCACTGCCACAACTGATCAGTCACTTTCAAGCTGGCACTAACCAGAACTCACTAATGATGAAATCAGACAAAAAAACTTAACCATGTGAAAATATAGCCTCCTAGGTGAATATATAAATGCATTCCAAGCCCCACCCCAAGCTGGAAGTGGTAACTACACCAAAGCTTACACTAAAGCCCTGTACAATCACTTGCATAAGTGTACAAACTCAGCTGTACCAGAAAGAATCAAAGCCAAAGTCCCAGTAAAAACAAGCTGCCATGGTGGACATCCAGTATCAAAAAACTTTACAATAAATGCAAAAAGTTGGTGGCCAAGAAAACAAACGCAAGGCCCCAACAATGGAAAAATCCCCTCTTCTGCCTTAACAGGCAAATAAGACAACCTGTCAAATCCTCCAAGACTCCTTTGAGAGAAATTTAGCAAGTACAGCAAGGATAACAGCAAGGCCTTTTACAGCTACATTTGCAACCTAAAGGGGAGGACTCAAGCATGTGCAGAGCTGGTGGCCAACAGTATCAGACACACACACTGACCCAACAGTGATAACAAACTTGCTATTGGATAGGTCTGGCAAAAATTTCACTCTCTTATCTACTCTTAACTTACAACAAATATTCAACCAACCCTCCCACCCTAAATATCTGAAGAGCAGGTCCTCAAAGTATTGTCCAAGGCAAAAAACACAGCCTCTGTGGGACTAGTGTTCTAAACAAGGTAAAACATGAACTAATATCACTACTAAGTACTCTCTTCAATCATAGCCTAACCACAGGCTTTTTTTCCTGCAGAATGGAGAACAGGAACAGTTATTCCCCTCCAGAAAGGTGGCCTAGCAACAGACCCAGGAAATTATAGACCAATAAGCCTGATTAGCCTAATCTGTAAGGCCATGGAATGTATCATTATGAACCTCATAAATAAAGACAAAGGTGACCTCCAAACCCTCAATCCTACCCAATTCAGCTTTGTGCAGGGCAGATCCTATCTGTTAAATATGGCAGATTTCTTTGAAAATGTGACCAAGGCCATTGATGAGGGCAAATCTGTGCACACTGCATACCTTGACCTGGCAAAGGCGTTCAACACAATCCCACATTCAGGTATTACCAAAAAAGTTAGTAAATTAATGTAAACCCCTTGGTTATAAGATGGGTTGCCAACTGGGTCACAAACCAGACCAACGCTATCAAATTGGGTGACTCCACATGAACCATTGGAGCTTTTACCAACAAGGTGCCAGAGAGGTCAATGCTAGGCCCCCTACTCTTTGATATATACGTCTCAGACGTTTAGGTCAAAACTAAGGGGTTGTGGATGACCACTTTTGCAGACGACTGCAAACTGGGTGCAATCATTGATTCCCCACATAGGTTCATAGGTTCATAGATTAGTACTAGTACTACTAGTATTAGTACATGATGTCAGTATATTCCAGGGGGGGTCTCATGCAGACCAACAACTGGTGTATTAGTTCCAGTCTCAAACTGAATGCAAAGAAATGCATCATCATTCCCTTGGGCACCAGCAATTTCCCCTCATACTATCAAATCAACAATAATACCCCAAGCAACCATGAAGTGGTAAGGGACCTGGGATCACAAGTTGACTGCAACCTTAACTTTGACCACCATATGTCTACTGTAGTAAGGAAAGCTTTCTATGTAGCACACTTGATTAATCAAGGCATTGCTTTGAGAGCAAAAGAAGTTATAACCCCCTATACTTGGCACTTATCCAGCCAAGAATTGGGTATAATGCCCCTTTTGGCATGTACCGCACTAAGCACCTGCAGCAATTAGAGAGAGCTCAGAAGTTTCTAACAAAGAAGATCAAGGGAGTCCAGCATGTGTCTTAGACAGACCAGCTAAAGTCCCTGTCACTATACTCCGTAATGTATAGACTTCTTAGTGGAGACTTATGCCTGGCCTACAGAGCAATCCAAGACCCACACCTAATAAACTTCCTGCATATCAGTAAATCAAATGGGACTTGGGATACCCATTCCAGGGACCTAAATATGGCCTACAACATAAACAGGAGATGCTGGAGGGACAAATTTATCTCCCAGTAACTGCCACATCTTTGGAACAGGCTACCAGTTCGTGTGGAACAGAGCACCTCTATGACACTGTTCAAGAGGAACCTGGATAAGTGGATGGGACAGCATAAATTCTTATTGAGGATAGAACCCACAACCCTCCTGGATATGGGCAGTCATCATTAAATATAATTGTGGGTACTGACTAGCATTTCTATTCTATGGTATTATATTGGGATGAAATGACTAGGCTTAAAATGACCTCTGGGTGAATAGCCTAGTAATCTCCAATGATCCTATGATTCTATAATCCTATATATTTAGCAGGGTGTGTGTGGGTGTTGGGAGCTTTCCCCCTGCAAAACACTTTTTTTTGCAATTTTAAAAATTAAAATTCATCATGCAACAAAGCTGGTTCTTAGCACATGTATACTGGCATTTCACTGTCGGGCATTTTTTTATATAGAGATGTCGATATTATCCCAGTTGACTATGGGTGTACTTGATTATATCAAGACATCAAGATATATATCAAGATATATTGAGACACACTCTTTATTAATCATCTTCACTCTTCATTCAGTCAGGAGTTTCTCATACAATATGCAGAAGACTCTGCTACTATATGCTCAGCAAACACTACATCAGATCTACAGCAGATCACTCAATAGACATTTGCTTCCATACAGACCTGGTTATACAATAACCATTTGTCTCTTAATCCCAACAAAACCAAACATTTTATATTCACCCCCAAGAAAAACACTTCTATAACAAATCTCAGTTCACTGTACTTTTCTAGAGCAACACAAAGATTGAAATGATTAGCCACACTAAACTGCTAAGAGTAATAATTGGTGAGAGCCTAAAATTCAACCTGAACATACAGCACATCATCAGCAAAACACAACAACAACTATGTAACCTTTACAGGCATAAAAATGTCCTTTCTCCTCCGACTAAACAAGTACTTGCTACCACTTATATGTTCCCCTCTTATCTATGGTGTCCCCTTGCTTACTAACCTGCTATCCTCCCTAAAAGCTAAACTTGAAGAAACATGTTAGAACAAAATCACCAAGTTTGCAATGTATGCCAAACATTGTGTCCACCACTGCACATCCCTACACTCACTGAACTTGCTTGAACTCCCACATTATCTCACATATCTACAATTAACTACAGCACACAAAATAATTTTCATACCCTCAGAATGCCCTGCTCTAAGTTCCTTATTTACCCACTATCTTCCCAGTGGGTCCCTTAAATCTGAATAACAACACGTCTTGCAAACCCATAAGCCCAACCTACCTGCTGGCCAACTAATCTACTGTTTTGTTATAGCGAGAGCCCGGAATCCACTTCCATTGGCAATTCGTACCATTCAGAGTCATGCTTGTTTGAAAACTTCTTTGAGTGAACCCCTGTCTATGAACTGGATCTGTACTTGTACTAAAACTCATCCCTTCATAACCTGACTGATATCTTCCTGTTGTATGTATTCATATTTCTAATTTCTTTATCAATTAAGCCTCCAGAGATAACTTAATTACACTTATAATGTAAACTCTTGCATATTATACCCTTATAACTTTTTTTAAATTTTTATCTTAAGAATGCATTGCTAATGTTTGCCTGTGCATTTATTTTTATGTGAATCTTACATTGTTAAATTTTATGTATAATGGTATATTTTTTGTGTAAGTTTTCACAATATTAATTCTGTTAATTGTTCTATGTTTTTATGGAGCCTTTCTCCCTGGGCCTCCACTGAAAATGGGTTCTTAATGGCACAGTGGAATATCCTGGTAAACAAATGCCAATAAATAAATAAATAAAATACTGCAGGCTTTACTGACCTTGAAAATAATTCTCTCTGCAAAAGTCGAACAATTTTAATAGTAGGAGAAGGGGCAGACCATATATGGTTTTATCTGGATAAGGTCCAGTCTTTGGTGAAAGCCAGCACAGTTCTTTATCACTAAGTTAAATGGGCAACAAGTTTCAAGAAGTGTGGTGGCAGCAGCCAGGTAAAACTGTAGGAACTTAATTGGACTTTGAAGTTATTATGCAAACTTCAGTCTGCTAAAGATAGTGGCACTTTTATTTATTTATTTATTTATTTATCGTCTAAATTTACCATTTAAGTCCAACTGGGCACAGCACTCATTTTCAGTGGAGGCCTAGGGAAAAGGGCTTCAATGTATAAATAACTGTAATAGACATAGTGACACTAACATTTGAAAGGGAATAGTATATAATAATCTCTATAACATTTGTCAAAAGAGGGAGAATCCCATTTCAATTTGAATAAAGTATACAGTCAGCCATATTGCTGCTATTTTCAACAAAAGGCAATGTCTTACATGATTTATAGTGGTGAGAAAGCTAGAATTGAAAAAATAGAAAGGGTATAACAAAATGGAGAAAGACAGTGATGTACTATACAGATATGCGGAGGCTATAAAGGGATTTGAGCAGTGATGAGGTTGAAGAGAATGAAGTGCTAATCTGTTGCAGCACATCTGCAGAGTCAGGAGTTGAGTAAATGAGACTTTAGATGTAGCCTGAGTGACTTTAGCGAGCAGTCCTGCCTTACTGCTAGGGGAATAGAGTTCCAGGTCTTTGACACTCAGTGAGAGTATAGCGAACAGCCTACATTGTTTTTAGGCTTTTATATATGTAGAAGGCCTTTTTCAGGAGACCACAAGCTTCTGGGTTGGCCATATGGTCTTACAATGTTGGCTAGAAAAGGACAGACATTTGGTTTGTTTATTACATAAGGGATAATAGGGAGTTCAGGAATATGTGAATTGATGAGGTAGTTCAAACCACTGGAGGTTTCTAAGGGCCAAATAGTGATTTGGTCTATGGGGAAGGCTGGCTGCACATTTTGTAACCTTGTTGTAGTACTGCTTCCATTTGTTTAGTTGAGTTAGTTGTCAGTATTGGTGCCAAGTGCAGTTCAGTAGGTAGTAGAAAGGTGGTGGTCAAGACATCCTGTAGTGTTGGAAATATATGTTTTTGGCCTGTAGAGAGTGCCTAGTTTTTAGTATGATTTTTTTTTTCATTCACTCTATGTTCGGTGTGGAAGCCAAACTTTAAGTTTCTGTTTATGTAAACTTCTAGTAAAATTAAAATTAATATAAGTGACTGGAAAGAGATTTAAGGTCCTAAAAGACTAATCTTTTCTTTAGAAAATGCATAAAATATGTCAGATTATAGAACCTATTAGGCAAGCAACAGTGACTGGTGGACTGATTTATCTTATTGCCTTACACATCACTCGGATTTGCAAAGTAGTCTTTTGTAATTCAGTTGAGGAGGCAAGTAGTTTGTATATTGACACCATGCATGGCGGGGGGGGGGGGGTATTTGAATATGCAAGGTAGAGTGGAAGTTGTCATACAGGTAACATACAGACCAGGAAAGAAGGAGTGTGGAGAAGTGTGATATCACTAAAACAAGCAACAGAACAGATGGAAAGTGCTGGACATGGAGAACTGCTAAAAGAATACTTGGAGGAACTAAGTCTGTCTACACTGGACCCACAGATCAAGTGAGTAATTTGAGACAATGAAGGGGACTGGGTGATCCTCCTCCTCTTGTAAAGAGTGGAGAAGGAGCAAGAACATTTTGGGGTAGCATTGAGAAGAAAAGGGTGATGAATAGCCATCATTGCTCAAGAAAGATATGAAAATTTCTCTTCTTTAACCAAGGAAAGAATGCAACCAAAGTAAAAACACTGTCAGCTCATGTACTAAAACCCAAAAAGAAGTTATACCAGGTCACCTTTCTCAAGAAAACAAACTTTAAGTAGTTTAGCGGCTTCTGATGAAATTTTATGAGAGGAATGAGACAAAAGCATTATATTTATTAAAGTTTGTTTCTCTGTGGAAAAAATGCAACCTGATGCAGAAAACAAAACAGACACATGGCAAATCATGTTTTAACATGGACAGAGAAGAAGAGAGATTGGAGTCTATGTCTCAATAAATTAGAATAGAAGTTAGTGGGCTTTTGGCATGGATTCTTTTTAGTACTGTAATGGTAATTATATCTGAATCTGAACGTTCTTCATATTGATCACTGCTGCAATAGCCTTAGATATATATGTTATATCCAGCCGAGGATATAACAGGCGGCCATCTTCCAAAGCTTCAGGACACCTTCAACACTCCCAAACTGTCAAGCAGCTTGACCTTAGCTGACTGAAAAACAAGTCTGGGTGCAAAGCACTTCAAGGTTTACTGCTCCTCTGATGATTTTGAGGAACAACGGTCAGCTTGTGCTTTCCTTAGCTGGGCACAATTTTCAGCTTCACCATGGAACAGTTTGTCACTCCAACAGTTAGGCCTTCTTCTAGACACAAAAAGAAAAAGTTAAGCAAACAGCCTTTGCCACCACAGCAGGCTAGCCATTTATGTCAGCCCAGGTGGGTGATTCTGCTGTGGCCATTTGTTGTACCTCACACCACTCATCTTTTACACCTGATCCCTCTGGTGTAGCACTTACAGCTACTATGTACCTGGGGTTAACCATGTCCACTGGGCTGTGAGCCCCCACAGTGGGCAAGGGACAACAACTCTTCTTGGTCCAAGGACAGGGATTAGGAAAAGTTTCCTTGTTGTTGTGAAATGCCGTGCCTATCCCTGGGGAGGAAGAAGCTGCCATTGGGAACATGGTTGGCCTCATTTTTCCTGTTAAAAAGAAACAAAGAGACAGGCATGTATCTACTCCTCCTCAATTTTCTACGGATAGAAGTAGGTACTGGGACTGGCTCAAGGTTTGACTCAGGCTATTGATCTTTCTTGTAGAGTAGTTTCCATTAAAAGAAAAAAGGGTGCTTCTTGTTCTGAAGACATTCAAGATTCTGAATCTAAACAGGAAGATGCAGGGATGGATTTAGGGTTTTGTACACATATTTCTAATTCATCTCAGTTAAGAAACTTCTTTCTGATTCTCTCTGTGGGGAATTCTCTTTGTCTGAGACTAATGCTAAAATATCCATCCCATTATTTTCAGTGGGAGAACACTGAGAAACCAGTCCACCAAAAAATACTATGAATTGTTACAGAAGGAACCTTCAGAATGTATACCCGAATCTCATGTCCTTTCTGTTTGGAGGATGTGGGTATTTCTGCCTGCAGTTATCCTGATGATCAGTTCCTAAAAAGGCAGATAGGATGTATAAAGTTCCTCAGTCTTTTCAATTGTTATGCACTATTCCCAAAAGTGACCCAAAAGTTATAGCATTAGTTGACTCCTCTGCTGCTAAGCACTTCCAATCCTACTCTTTATAATAAGGTTGGGAAAATTATTGATAGGTATGTGCAAAAAAAAGTATATACTTCTGCAACTTTGAATTTCAGAATTTTAATTTGTCAGGTTCATACATTAAAGTGTATTCTTACATTGTGAACGTATGAGGAATGTTATCTACCATTTCTTCATGTGAAGAGAAACCTGCTTTAAATAACTTAGCTTCTTCTGTTGTACAGGTCACTATTCATTGTTTGCAGTGTATATCTGTCTGTCGATACTTCTTCCAGGGCTTTGGCTTCTGGTATGGTTTTAAGTAGGTTTGCTAGGCTGCATTCACAGAATGTTCCAGATGATATTAAAAATTATATTTAAAATTTCCCTTGGATAGAAATTCAGAGTTTGGCCACTCTGCTGCAGAACTGAGGAACAAGTCTGATGAAAGAGGCAAGCTAATCTAGGGAATCTCTAAGATTTTTCAGCCCCCCCCCCCCCACCCTTTAAAAATTGTCCGAGAGATTTTCTTTCTCCTTATCCAGTAAAACAGAATACACAGTCTCAACAGAATTTAGGTGAAATGGCAAAGAGGTTCCAAAATGAAGTTTCAAATCTCCCAGAACCCAGGGCACTCCAACAAATCTGAATGATCATTCAAGAGACATTGTGAGCCCCTCCCACCCTGGCCCTCTTTCTCTTCAAAGATTTATGAATCTCCATTTTTCTTTTTGGCAACAGTTTGCTTCAGACAAATCCATTCTGAAAATTATTCAGCTTGTTTGCAGATAGCAGTGGGAGGAAACTCTTCTTTTCCAGGGTGTCATTCCTCATACTGCAGATCAGACTGTTTTGTTTCCACCTGTTCTTCATCACATGCTGTCCCAAGGAGTGATAGAACCAGTTCCTTCTTCCCAAGTGGGTAAAGGATTTTATTCAAAGACGTTCCTAGTCCCTATAGAAAGAAAATGCTTGGAGACCAGTTCTTGATCTTTCTTTCTTTCCTAAACCTGTTTGTAACACTGCCAAATTCAAAATGATGTCACTTCATAACCTGTTGCTTCTTCCTCCTCTTTCAAGGTTCCTGGTTAACACTAGACTTAAAAGATGCTTAAAATCACATTCCTGCTCATCCAGATTTCATGCATTTCTTAAGGTTTTGTGTGTCTGACTCACATTATCAATCCTCTGCTTTACTCTTTGGACTATCCACTGCACCTGTTGTATTCAAAAAGTGTCTAGTTCCAGTTATAGCTCATTGCAGACTACAGGGTATCCACATTTTTTTGTCTTTAGACAACTTGCTTATCTTTGCATTGTCTTTTTCAAAATGTCAGGAAGTTCTCTCTTGGGTGAGAGATCTCTTTCACAAGCTGGGATTCCAAGAGAATATTCAGATGTCTTTCTTGACTCCCTCACGTGGGATTGTGCTGCTTGAATGTCAACTAGACACCTCAGTTCAAAGAGTTTTAGATATTTATTTAGAACTATTTCTAAAGTGTTCTACTCAGACTTCACTCACTGTGAGGGAATACCTCAGGAACCTATGATTAGCATGATACCCCTGGCAAAACTCCATACAAGAAAGATACAGTGTTATCTATAAATCTCTTTGGTGCCAGCATCAACACTCTATATCCTTTTAATATCCCAGTACTTGGGTTTGTCACCAGAGAAATCACCTGATGAAGACAACAGATATCTCTAAATCAAGGCCTTCCCTTCTCCCACCTTGCTACAAAAAAGTCAACACCGTTGCTTCAGACTTTATTTGGGGACAATTTTCAGGAGAGATAAAAGTAGAGCAGATGTCGGACACCAAAGCAGACATGATCACATAAATATCAAGGAGATGCTTTACCTTATCAGGACACACAATCCTCTGAACCATAGTTGGTCCCCAGCACCTCTTCAAGTGGTTACAGACAATACCACAGTGATGTGGTTCATCAACAAGCAAGAGGGGACCGGGTCATACCCTGTTTGGAAACTAGCCATGTTAGCTTGGCATATAGCTTCACAGCACAATCTCACTCTACAGGCATTCTACATTCCATCAGAGTTAAACTGTGTGGCAGACAAACTGAGCAGTGCCAGGGCAGACCCTCATGAATGGAAACTGGATGTGGGGTCTTTCAAGATTTGATCCATCTGCGGGGAACTTTTAGCCTCCTCTCTTTAAAATCAAATGGCAAAATTCTGACCCAACACTCTATGTAAGAAGGCCTGGAAGACAGATGCCTTTTCTTTTCTTTGGGCAGGAATGTTACTGTGTGCCTTTCCACTAATACACAGGGTACTTCTGAAGATTCAGAAGGAATCCCCCAAGATCATTGTGGTGACTTTCTTCTAGCCCAGGCAGCAGTGGTTCTCCCTTCATTTGGAAATGGCCAGGGGCAGTTACCACAAGCTGCTTCACAGAATGCATCTACTCACACACGAATGGGGGGGGGGTTATACATTCCAGTATCAATCATCTTCAATTGTCTGTCTGAATGATAGGGTCTTAATTCCTTTTAGGCACTTGTTTTCTGAGGATGTACAGCAGATACTAATGGACACAAGAAAGCCTGCTACTAGGAAACCATATATTAGCAAATGGAAAAGGTTTTGTAGTTGGTGTCAACAACATAACCAGCACTCATTCAGGTCTAGTTGTTCTCTGGTTTTATGATATTTGTGTGAGTTACTGTCCTATGGCCTTTCTTATTCCTCTATTAAGGTTTATTTATTGGTCATTTCAGCATGTCTGCCCATGATTCCTCTTCTTTCAAGGCAGTTGCATGTCAAAATGCTCTTGAAATGGATTTACATAAGACGTCTCCAAGTAAACCTGTGGCCCCTCCATGGGATCTATATTTTCTGTTAGACAACTAACATTTGCTCCATTTGAATCAGCTAATCTGGCTGACTTGAGGTTCTTAACATGAGATGCAGTTTTATTGATTGCTCTGACGTCTGCCAAAAGGGTATCTGAGTTGCAAGTGCTTATGGTGAGTCAACCCTACCACATTTTCCACAAGGACATGGTTTCTTTGAGAACTAATCCTTCTTTTAACCCTAAAGTGGTATATAAGTTTACTTTAAGTCAAACTATCCATCTACCTGTTTTCTTTCCTGAACCTAAAAATGAGTGAGCAAGGATACTCCATACCTTGGATGTTGACAGACAACTCCGATGCCATCTTGAGAGAATTAAATCCTTCAGATCATCAGATCAACTGTTCTTTTCTTGTGAAAGTAAGATGAAGGGACAACTGGTGTAAAAACAGAGTATTTCTAAATGGCTGTCTAAGGCTATTACCTTTTGTTATAGTCATGATGACAAATCTATTCCAAGCAGGATCAAATCCCACTTTACAAGGACCTTGGCTTCATCTGTGGCTTTTTAGAAAGATTGGATTCAAAACTTATTCTAGAGGCTGCTACTTGGCCCTATGTACATACTTTTACAAAACACTATAAGCTGGATTCCTTCTCTTCGTCTAGATCATCCCTTGCTACGAGTGTTTTCCAGGGGCTCCAGGATCCTTCTCCTTCCACCTCCCAAATATAGTTAGCTATGGTCATTTACCCATGTAGCTAAAGCTAATGTAGCAGTGATCAATATGAAGAATATGGAACAGTTGTCTAAGTTGAACTTACTATAACAGCAGATGTTCTCATGATCACTGCTGCAGTAGCTGCTCCCTCCATCCATCCCCTTTGTTTTTTATGACAGGGTGTGGAAATGTATTTATTTATTTATTTAGTTAGTTATTCTTAGCCTTTTTATTTTAAGGATCAGCCTTGCTACCTCTCTGCTGGCAGGAAAGCTCTAAAGGGCTTCATCCCCAGCGCTTTCTTATACTCAGTTCAGCTCGAGCTGCTTGACAGTTTACACATGTGGAAGGTGCCATGAAGCTTTGGATTCTGGCTGGTTGTTATATTCCTGACAGGATGAAACCCATACAGCTAAGGCAGCTGCAGCAGTGATCATTCAGACTTCTACTGTTTTGGTGGAAATTTCACCTTACACAACTCCGCTTGTTTCTTCATTTGATGGCCATGTGAGAGACATGCCTATACTAGAACAGCATTTGGGAAAAGGAATAATGTACTATAAGAGAAACAGAGAGATGACTGAGGTGCTGAAAGAAAGTGAGTAGATAAAAAATGGCTGTTTCGAGTAGTAATGCAACACAGAGGAATAAGAGAAATAAAAAGAATGAAAAGAGACCATTGCACTCAATTTGTTAGCTGACTGTTTACAAAGCCAAAAAGAATGGGGAGACAAAGGCCAAAAATCAAGGACGATTTTTAAATATTACTTTAACTCACTTAAAACATTAATACAACATTACAAGCATCTTTTGAACAACGAGAACTATGAAACTCTCAAAACTGGCATTACTTATTAATCCTGTGTAATTTGCCAGAAAATAGAAAAGTGAAGGAAAATGGGAAATATGAGGTAAATATGGGACATTCTGCAAAATTAGCAAAAGCTGAGAGTTAGAAATGAGACACTGCTTGAATACTGATATCTGAAGGCAAGGATATATACTTTTTTATTTGGAGTTATTCAAAATGAATTATTTGGTGGGTTAGCATGCAAACAAGTGTGCACAGTTGAGTAAGCAGGGCAGCTGCAGGCTGAGAAGTTATGTACCCAGAGCTATTTGTGTACAATATTTCTATAAAGAAAGTCAAATAGGTTCAAAAAGAGCAAACGGTAATAAAGAACATTATCTGTCTATCTATCTATCTATATATATATATATATATATATATATATATATATATATATATATATATATGGGACCACTACTGAATCACAAATTACGGAATCTCGAGACTCTGAAGCCCGAAGAACAGAGTCTCGAGATTCAGTAATATCAAAATTAAAAAATATATATTTTTGAAAGCATATGCAGGGGGGCAAGCCCCCCTGCACCCCCACACCCCCTGCAACTTAAATATACCAACTCCGAGATCACATCACAGTGGAGTGAATGGCAAAATAGTATTGTGCAGAGTTTAATGGAAATGTTGCCGTTCACTCCACTGTAGTGCGATCTCGGAGTTGGTATATTTAAGTGCAGTGGGTGTGGGGGGGTGCACAGGGGCTTGCCCCCCTGCATATACCTTCTAAATGTTTTTTTTCTTTTTATTTATTTATTTTTTAATTTTGATATTACGGAATCTTGAGATTCTGGTTTTCAGGCTTTAGAGTCTCGAGATTCCGTAATTCGAGATTCAGTAGTGAACCCATATATATACATATATATATATATATATATATATATATATATATATATATATATATATATATATATATATATATATATATATATATCAGTTGTGCTTAAATATTTGATTTAAGCTCACTGTGATTGGAGCGGAAAATTCTACAAAATAAATGCTTCTAGTTGTAACATATGTAAATGTTGGAGGTCCTAATAATGTTTATTAAGATATTATTATTACACTTTGCAAAGAAATGCATTGATGCGAAGAGAAATGGAATATCTGTACCAGTAGTTTGCTTCATTACTAATTGGTAACATCCTTTAATATTTAAAGACAGCAATTAAATTATTTTCCTTCTTTAGTTTTTAGAGTCAGACTGAGGGTTTTGTTTCACATGTAGAAGCAGCAGTTGGGGATAAGCATTAGATCTACTGGGAATTAGGAATAGAGGATGGTATTAAGATTATTGTTTTTGGATTCAAATATTTAAGAGGCAAATTTGTCAATACAGTGGGGTAGGGAAGCAGCATATTTTTATCATAATATTGAACCATTGCAATCTTCCCTAAGTGAATACTACACAAATGCACTCTATAAGTACTTACACGAGTGCATGGATCGTGCTATCCCAAACAGAACCAAGATGCTATCCTTCAAAAAAAGGAAGCCAATCTGGTGGTCCCCTGCCATAAACCAACTGTACAACAGAAGGAAGAAACTGTTGCAAAAGAGAGTAAAATCCCATGAGTGGAAGAGCTCCCTGGTCAGCCTCAGTAAGAAGCTGAGATCCCTTATAAGATCCTCCAAAGCTAGCTACGAAAACAAAATCACCACTAATTCTAAGGACAACCACAAAGCATTCTATAGCTATGTCAATTATCTCGATGGCAACACCCAGATCTGCTCTGAGTTGCAGCACAATGGCATGAAAATTACAGAACCAACTGATATTGCCAACATCCTGGCAAATAGGTTCAGTGCTAACTTTACCCCCCCTTACCCCCTAAAGGGCCCATATCTATACAGGAAGAATACAGAGTCCCTGTAATCACAACTATGCAGGTAAAAGCTGCACTCTCTAAAGCCAAAAACACAGCATCCATGGGACCGGACAACATCCCAGGCTGCGTTTTACATGAACTTCAGAATGAACTGGCTCCCCACTTAAGCACCATGTTCAATAATAGCCTCGCATCAGGCTTTGTGCCCACTGAATGGGGCACAGCAACAGTTATCCCACTCCACAAAGGGGGAGCCACCACTGATGCCGGGAACTATTGACCTATTAGCCTGATGAGCCTGGTCTGCAAGGCCATGGAAGGTATCATCATGGGACTCATAAACAAAGACATTGGTAACCTCCAAACTCTGGATCCCACCCAGTTCGGGTTTGTGAAAGGCAGATCATGCCTACTGAACCTGATCGACTTCTTTGAGGCAGTCACCAAAGCTGTAGATGAGGCTAAGGTGGTTCACACAGCCTATCTTGACCTCGCCAAGGCTTTTAACACCATCCCCCAATCTGGAAATATAGCTAAAGTCACTAAATTAGGTATAAGTCCCTACGTCACAAGATGGGTTGCCAACTGGCTCACTGACAGAACCCACACTGTAAAAGTTGCAGACTCCAAATCTGACCTCAAAGCAGTGATAAGTGGAGTACCACAGGGTTCCATCCTTGGACCTCTCCTGTTTGGTATCTACTTCTCTCTCTCTACAGGCTAACACAGAAGGCCTCTGGCTAATGAAGCTCACAGATGACTGCAAACTAAGAGCCATAGTCAAGTCCCCAAATGATGTGGACATCCTACAGAAGGGCCTCGCTGAGACATATGCCTGGTGTCAGAGCCATGGCTTCAAGCTCAATGCCAAAAAGTGCAGTGTCATCCCCTTTGGTAAAAACTCTGTACCCATGAACTACCACATAGGCAGCAATTGACAACACCAAATGTGTGATAAGAGACCTTGGGACCCAGGTGGACAGTAGTCTCTCCTTTGATAGTCACATCGCCACAGTAGTCATGAAGTCCTTCTACATGGCACAACTCATCATAAAAAGGTTCTCATCCAGGAAAAAAGAGGTCATTGTTCCCCTCTACTCGACACTCATTAGACCCATTATAGAGTACAATGCCCCTTTTGGAATGTACCTCACAATACATCTGCAGCAGCTGGAAAGGCCACAGAAGTACCTCACAAAGAGGATTACTGGCCTCAAACAAATGCCCTACACTGACCGCCTCAAAAAACTCCAACTTTACTCCGAAGCATATCGCCTACTCCAAGGTGATCTCTGCCTAACATATAAAGCTATGTCAATCCCAGAGCTTTTGGACATGCTACACCTAAAGAAATCCCAATCCCTCCGAGCTACATGCTCTAGAGACCTAAACCTTGTCACCACAATAAATAGGACATGCTGGAGGGATAGATTCCTGTCCCAGAGACTTCCCATACTCTGGAACAGGCTACCCATCTATGTCAAGCAAAGTTCTTCATTAGCACTCTTCAAGAAAAATCTTGATGAGTGGATGGGAAATAGGAAATGCACCCCAGGATCACTTCTGTGTCTCTGCTCGACAGTGGCACAGGAAAATAACTTTCATGGGTGGCAAAAGCCAGGGAACCTTGTTGGCTAGGCTTACATAGGCCCTTGGGCTGATAGCCTAGTTCCTACTTATGAACCTATGAACCTATAAGTATAGGCTATATTATTCCATTTTATTTGAGTACTGAGTTTGTAACAGTCTGCAATTTTCTTCTACAGGTTCTGGAAATGTGGTTATTAAAACTGACTGTGGATTAGTCACAATGGACGCATATATGTGCAAGAAGTTTACACAACACATTGCTCAGTTATTAAAACTTAAATGAAGTTCTCCCTATATGCATTATATACTTGAGAGGCAGAGTCATAACTTCAGGAGAGTAATTGCTGAGATTGTACAGAAGTAAATACCAACTCATCATCTATGATCAAAGTGTAGGAAAATTAAACAAGGGCTCTTTGCGGTTACCAGAAATTAATTTACAGATGTTAAGTATTAAATATGATTGATATATATGTTATATGTTATGCTTTATGTACAAGGAATATTTGAGAAACAGAGGTAAAAGACTAAGTACAAGGAGGACTTTGAGGATAAGGGTCAGACAGCTACATGAGCTATGGAGTATTAGTCCTGGGAGATGTGTTTCCTGAGAGAGAGATGTTCCATACTGTAAGGGAGCTATTACTGCTGGAGCAGAGGTATTAACATGTTTGTTAGGCATTCTCATGAGATCTTTGAGCCCAACTGTGGAGGAATACTACAGGTTTCATAGGAGGATAATAATCGTTATTTTAAATGAGGGGTATTACTAATCTGATTAAAAGAGTGTTGACTCTGTTTAAAATGAGAACAGCAAAGGTGGATATAGCATGCTTTTAATATAGCATGCTTTTAAGAGCTCAAGTTAAGTAATAGGAAAGAATGTAAATTAAAGAAGTGTGGTTTTAAATGCTTGGGAGTGGATGGGGATGCATGTAGAAGGAATAAGGGTGGAGGGATTTAAGTCAAGAAGGGGATGGAATGTAAATGGGGGGAACATGTAAAATAGGGCTTGGTGGGATGAGTGATAGGACAAGCAATGTTTGAACAGAGAGGACTAATAATGATATTTTTCTATGGTCCAAACTGTCACTATAAAATTGTATATATTTGCTGTAATGAATCTTCAAAAAATGCAGTGGGATAATTTGGTTTATATTTAATGTAGTTTTTCACCAAAATCTAAAAAGACAATTCTCTGTTTATAGATTCATAGGTTCATAGGTGTGTACTAGGCTAATGGCCCTGCAGCCTTTGCAAGCCTAGCCCATAGGATTACCCTGGCATCGTGCGACCCAACATTATTTCCCAGTGCCTCTGTCGAGTAGACCCACTGGAGTGATCCACGGGGTGAATTTTCTATTTCCCATCCACTCATCAAGATTTCTCTTGAAGAGGGCCAGTGAGGTGCTCTGTTTGAAATGTATGGGAAGCCTATTATATAGCATAGGTAGTATCTGTGTTATAAACCTGCTTCCCCAGCATGTTCTGTTGATTGTGGTAATGAGGTTGAGGTCTCTACAGCTTGTGCTGTGGAGTGATTGGGATTTCTTTAGATGTAGCATTTCTAACAGAGCTGGGTCAGACATGGTTTTGTAAGTCAAGCAGAGATCGCCTCTAAGTAGGCGATATGAGATAGAGAATAGTTGGAGTTTTTTGAGTCTGAACATATAGGACAAATGTTTAAGGCCTAGGATCATCTTTGTGAAGTACGTTTGCCACCTCTCCAGTTGTTGCAGGTGTCTAGTGAAGTACATGCCAAATGGGGCATTGTACTCGGTGATTGGCCTAATGAGGGAAGAGTAGAGGGAGACAATGACCTCTTTCTTCCTGGATGCAAAAGCCTTAGTAATAAGAAGTGCCACATAGAAGGACTTTCTGACCACAGTGGCAATGTGGTGGTCAAAAGGGAGATTGCTGTCAATCTGTGTTCCCAGATCTCTTATAATGCATTCTGTGTTCAGTGAACTGCCATCGCTGTGGTAATTAATGGGAACTGAGTTTTTCCCAATGGGGATGATGACACATTTTTTGGCATTGAGCTCAATGCCATGGTTCTGACACCACTCAGTCTCAGTGAGGCCTTTCTGCAGGATGTCAGCATCCCTTGGGGAGTTAAAATAGCTCCCAACTTGCAATCGTCTGTGAACTTTGTCATCCAGAGTCCCTTCATGTTGGCCTGAACTTCAGAGAAGTAGATACCAAACACAAGAGGACCCAGAACCAAACCCTGTGGGACTCCACTCAGGACTGGTCATCAGTCTGACTTGGAGTCAGCTGCTTTCACACTGTGGATTCTATCTGTGAGCCAGTTTGCAATCCACCTAGTGATACAGGGGTTGATGCCTAGCTTAGTGAGTATTTCTATGGTTCCTGAGTGGGGAGTGGTATCAAAAAGGCTTTAGCCAGATCAAGGTAGGCTGTATGAACCACCTTGTCTTCATCCACATTTCTGGTGACTGACTCAAAGAAGTCAACCAGGTTGAGCAGGCATGATCTACCCTTCACAAAACCAGACTGTGTGGGATCCTGAATTTGGAGATTGCCTATATGCTTGCTTGTTTATTAGGTCCATGATGATGCATTCCATAGCTTTGCATATCAGACTCATCTGGCTAATGGGGTGATAGTTCCCAGGGTCTGTAGTCACTCCTCCTTTGTGGAGAGGGATGACTGTAGCAGTGCACCATTTTGTAGGGACAAAGCCTGAGGTGAGGCTGTGACTGAACAGAGCACACAGGTGTTGTGCCAGTTCACTCTGTAGTTCATGTAGAACACAGTCAGGGATATTGTCAGGTCCCATAGAAGCTGTATTCTTGGCCATGGACAGTGCTGTTTTAATCAATGCAGCAGTAATACTCCATGCCTGGCAATTGACTGGTATTGTGATTGGTCCTTTGGAGGGGGGAGAGGAGTAAAGTTGGCACTGAATCTGTCAGCCAGTATATTAACAATATCTGTTGGCTTGGTATAGGAGGTACCATTGTGCAGTAGCTCAGAGCAAATCTGGAAATTGCCATGGAGATTCTTTACATAACTATAGAAGGCCTTCTGATTGTCTTTACTATCTGCTGCAATTCTGTTTTCATAGCTAGCTTTAGAGGATTTGATGAGGGATCTCTACTTTTTGCTGAGGCTGATAAGGGAGTTTTTCCAGTCTTGGGACTTCATCTTATTCCATGTCATTTTCTTCCTTCTGTTGTAGAGTTTGTTTATGGCAGGGGACCACCAGAATGGCTTTCTTTTTTGGAGGAGAGCATCTTGGTTATATTGGGTATGGCGAGATCCATGCATTTGTGTATGTGTTCGTACAATGCACTGGTGTATGATTATGTGGTCATGCAACTATTCTCCATTTGCATGGGTGCCGTGAAGTTAGCCATCTCTGTTTTTAGGAGCCCAAAGTTAGCTTTGTTGAAGATTTTCATGGTAGTTACCTTTGTGGAGGGATGGGAGAAATGTGGATTTCCAAGGTGATTAGTTTGTGGTTGAATCTAACCAGGGAGGAGTTCACTATTGGTGCAGAGCAATGGTCGCCCATGTTAGCAATGACCAGGTCAAGGATGAGCTACCTCTAGTGGGGGTAAGAAGGAGCTGGTCCAGGGTATTAGAATTAATGAATTCTAGAAAACGTTGGGCAAGTGTATTGGTACCCGAGCAGTTTTCCCAGTTAATTGAGGGGTAGATGAAGTCGCCCAGCATGAGAGTGTTAGGTTGGACCCTGATATTCTCCAGGGTGCTTAGGAATGTGGAGTGTGACTCTTGGGACATGGTTGGGGACCTATAGCAGGCTACAACCTGAATCATTGTCATACCCAATGTTAGCTGCACTTGAAGTATCTCTGATGCATTATGTTGGGCTACCTGTCTGGTGGTATGCGCATCCTTTATGAATATGGAAACACCACCACCTTTGGAGCTTTGGTCCAAGTTCTGGAGCCGAAAGCTGTGGAATGAGTTATAGCCTGGTAGTGCAGGGGTGCTTTCTGCTGCTTTGAACCAGGTCTCTGTTACAGCACAAATGTCAATGTTCTCCTTTTTAAGGAGTGCTTCGAGTGAGTGCGTGTTGAGATTTAGACTTCTAGTATTGAGCAGCATAACCCTCATATTGCATTTTTTTGTAGCTATTACGGTGGTAATTTGATCTTTGAAACACAGAAAAGGCACTATAGGGGTGGCAAGAGCCTTGGCCAGTATCCAGAAGCCCAAGGGTGACAGATGCACGTCATCTCTGGCAAAGCATCTAGGTCTGTCAATCATGTCATCCCAGTCTGACAGATACTGGATCCCCTTGGAATGACACCAGAAACTTAGCCAATTGTTGAAATCAGTCATTTTCTGCTTGTACTGTGGTATCATTCTGGGTGATTGTAGGATGCTGCTCAGGGCTAGGGTCATACTTGCCTGGGCTACATAATCCGAGAGTTCCTCCATGTCTCTTTTCATGTAGTCCAGGGAGGTACATCTCACATCATTCACACCCACATGTACAATGACAGAGTCATAATTTTACCTGTTTTTGAGGGACCTGAGGATAGGAAACTTAGTGTTCTTATCCTGCTCTCAGTGTACAGTATCTACTGTGTATTTCTTCTGCATTGTGTAGTTACATATCTTTATGTATTTGTTTATGCATGATGGCTCTTCTCATGACTGAAAATGGTGTTTGATCTAGCTCACTTACCTGGTTGAAATAAAACATGACACAATCTTCTGGAAGTTTGACACGCTGTTTAATAAACCATAAATTAAAAAAATGAGCACTTTCATCTCATAGACCAAGCCACTGAGACTTCATCAGATTTAACATCATTAAGAAAATCATTAGTATAAATAACAATGTAAAGGTTCACAAATTAAGACCATAAAAATAAAAATAGAATTCCATAATCATAATGTAAAATTCATCCCTTTTGATTGGAATTTGAATTCTTTGGCTAGATTGGGCTTTGAGTTTTAAGTGACATCCAGTGGATGCTTTATCATTAAGAACGGCCAACCAACTATATTAAAATATAGTATCCAATAAAGTTCCCATTTTTCTAAGTAAAGGAATCATGCTCCACCCCCTACATTACATGCTACTTTGTGGATGTACTTTTAAAATATTGTTTTTTTTTTTTTTTGTAATGGTCATCTTAAGGTCTTATTTATTTATTTGAATAGTTCATTCTTTAATTGCCTAATTGAGTTTATCATGTCACTGGTTTCACCCTACTTATACTAATGGTTTTCTTAATTATGTTAAATCTGATGAAGTCTTGGTAGCCTTGGTGCTTTCTGCTGCTTTGAACCAGGTCTCTGTTACAGCACAAATGTCAATGTTCTCCTTTTTAAGGAGTGCTTCGAGTGAAAGCACCTATTTTTTAATTTATGATTCATTAAACAGTGTGCCAAACCTCTTGTAGTTTGTGTCCAGTTCATTTTCCTGGTTAACAGACTGAAATAAATAAATGGGAAGGTAAAATGCAATGTTAATAATCAACGACTAATGAAGAAGGGAATCAAAAGGCTAGAAGTGATACTTATATGGCATGAGAGATGGAGTGTAAAGCAGAGTACCTTCAGTCAGCGTGAACACAGACACGCAGACATGTTCTTGATAAATGATGCAACAGGTAAAGACACAGAGCTGGTATGGACACCGGACTGGATGTACGTTATACCATGATGTGGTGTTTACTGTATGAACTTTGTGAAATAAGAACAGGGTATTGAGATAGAATCCAAAAAAGTGAATGGGGACTGAGCAAGTAAGGTGCGTGTAGAGTATTGGAGCAATGTGTTCAACAGAAATATGAAAATAGGAATTAAGTAATGGTTAGAGGTAAAACCATAAAGGGCAGAATTAATGAAATTTAGAGGCATAGCAAATAGCATGAGAATGGAAAAGATAAGTAGATGGCATAAGGAGTTAGGAGAGTGGCAGCAGAGGCTAGCTATGAGTGGAATGAGATTTAGAAATTAAAACATACGCTAACAAAGGTGGAGAAAGAACACATTAAGGCAGTGATCTAAAGGAGAGGGGGAGTTTGGTAGAAGAGAGGGAACAGAGAGGTTAAGTTTGGTTTTGGTTTTGTCAATATGGTTTATATTACTGGTTTGGAAATTAAAAGAGCAAAAGAATCCAAACTGGATACCAGAAAGCAAGACAAAGAATGAGAGAATTATAAGTAGAAATGAAAGTTAAGGCAATACCTTGGACATTTTTCACAGAATAACT